>NC_138744.1:35887720-36037720 GCF_965113295.1 Leuciscus leuciscus | reverse complement strand
GTGGCCAGTGTTTCTCCGTCCACTTCTCAAACCAGCAGACTGTGTATGTAGCCAGAGGCCAGGACCTGATCCTACAGCCACAGATCGAGCTTCTGGAGGGTGAACGCGTTACTAAAGTGACATGGGAACGCAGCGCAAAGGCTTCTGGGAAGAGTTCAACAGTGGCTGAGTTTCCTCACAGAGATCCCTCTGATGAGAGAGTGACTGTGGAGAAACAGGGATCCGTACTGAAGATCAGGGGTTATCAAGCGTCGGACGGTGGCGTTTATACGGTCACAGTAACAGACCAATCAGGACAGAGACGTTCTGCTGAGCAAAGCGTTCAGGAGTATCGTAAGATCAGCTAAAGCTTCCCATTCATTCACATGAGCTCTGATGATACTCCTCAAACACTGTTGTTCTGCACCTAATTCCACCTGAACCACTAAACATACAGACTCTATTCTCACACATATATACATACCGGTATACAGTGCTGCTTGCAGAATCTGTGAAAATGTCAATAATTGTTACAAAATAAGAAGAATCATACAAAATGCATGTTTACATATAGTCCACAAAACAAAAAAAATATAGCTGAATTTATAAAAAAAAAATACTCCATGAACCCTTGATTCTTAATCCAGGTCCTGAAACTTCTTCAGTTTTCCAGCATAATTTGCATATGTGACCCTGGCCCACAAACCCAGTCATATGGGTCAATTTTTTTAATTGAGATTTATACATTATCTGAAAGTTGAAAAAAAATCGAAACATTGAGAAAGTTGTCTTTAAAGTTGTTCATTAATGTTCACGATTGTGCTGCATTCACTCACAAAAATTAATGTTTTATATATTTACGATAGGGAAATTTACAAAAATATCTTCATGGAACATGATCTTTACTTAATATCCTAAAGATTTTTGGCATAAAAGAAAAATCGATAATTTTGACCCATACAATGTATAGTTGGCCATTGCCACAAATATACCCGTGTGACTCGTGACTGGTGACGTGATCCAGGGTCACATGTTTGAACTCTTTCCAGCAGTGACTGTATGATTTTTGAGATCCATCTTTTCACACTGAGGGACTCAAACACAACTATTACAAAAGGTTAAAACATCCACTGATGCTCCTGAAGGAAACATGATGCATTAACAGCAGGGTGAACACTTTATGAATTTGAAGATCAAAGTAAATTGTACTTTGATCTTCAAAGAGAACAACTATCGCCAAACGGAAAAACAGCCGTGGATCATCCAGGCAACGACACGCAGTATTGAGAATCAAGGGTTCATAAACTTTTCAACAGGGTATTTTTTTATGTAAAAAAATAAATAAACAAATTTGTCTTGTGGACTAATAGTCACTGTACGAAGTGACCAAACCAAAAATGACCAAAACTTATTCAGAAACCAGATATAATTTTTGATACATTTTTACTAGTGTGTGCAGGACACCATAGTTCATTTATGTAAGTGAGGAGAGCAAAATAAAGTAAACTGTGACATATTATACACACATATTCTTCATACAGTGACTACCAGTAACATTTATAAAAATTTGGGACCAAAAATGATTCAGACTCTTTGACCTGAGCATGTTCTGCTGAAGTGTTTTTTCTTTCAATGCTAATGCGACCTTTAAAATATGTTTACATATACGTAAAATATCTTATTTAGGACAGTACTAAATAAAAAATAACATGCATTTTGTATGATTGACATTTTCATCGATTCTGCAAGGGGTTCACAAACTTTTAAGCAGCACTTTATAACACAAATTGTGATATTCTATAAAGTGGTAAAAATGCTCTCCACAACAGGACTTTCTTCATTGTGTCCTTGTACTTTTCTCCAGTAATTTAGTCGGTTTCGTGTGTGTGTGTGTGTGTCAGTGGCTGTGAATCACGTGTCAGTGATGGTGAACGTGTCTCACGCCGTTCTTCACTGTATGGAGGCCTGGGGAACTGAGCCCTCCTTCACGTGGCTGTATGAGAAAGTGCTGGTGACGGGGGACGTGGGCCGTGTTTCGGCAGATGGAGCGTCTCTGTTAGTCTCCAGGACCTTCTGCGGACACTTCACCTGCATCGTGAGCAACAAACTGGGACACAGTTCGGCCACATACACCGCAGGTACTCAGGGTCATTCATCATAGGGAAATGCTATTATGTTTCGAGCATGTAGTCAAACCAAAAAATATATCATTTTTGATGTTGTTTTACTAGTGTGTGCAGGACACTATAGTTCATTTATGTAAGTGAGAATAGCAAAGTAAACTGTACAGTGACTACCAGTAAAATGTATATAAATTTGGGACCAAAATATTATTCAGACTCTTTGAGCTGATCATGTTTTGCTGAATTTTTTTTTTCTTTAATTGCTAATGCTCTTTTTACACCACAGACTGAACACAATGAAGCATTGCTTGGTGATTGGTTGAGCTAAACTGGTATTATCTAATTGTGTAGTTAAATTTAACAGCTGACAGATATTCAACATAATTCATTTTCTAAACTATAGCGAATAAACTCTGATAATGTGAGAAATGTTGAAGGTGTCTGAATAAATGTTGGTTTGACTGTAACATCTGTAAGGTTGACCGTCTGATGAGTGTGTGTGTGTGTGTGTGTGTGTGTGTGTGTGTGTGTGTGTGTGTGTGTGTGTGTGTGTTTCAGAGCCGTGTGAAAGCACAAACAGGAGCACGAGCGCTGTCGTTGCGTTTCTGCTGCTGTTGCTGGCGCTCGGAGTCGCATCTGTGGCCTTTCTACTGTGGAGGTGCGTTTAAACCAGTCACTGTGTTGTTTTAGTTATTATTTAAGTTTTTATTAAACATCACAGTCACAGTAACACACTTACAACGACATCTGTGAGGCTTAAAGCAGCACTCAGTAGCTTCGGGACTTCTTCGCTGTATTCTCGCAGGTTTCTCTAGAGCTCCCCCCACAGCTTCGGAATAGATATTTGATTCTCAGACACCAGAGGCTAGTAGATCAACGACATCAAAGCAGATGGGACATTCTTTAAAAACGTCTTCTTCATTCGGGTTCGGACAGCGTGAGGGAGCGCAATAATGACAGCATTTTAGCAGATTTCTTTTGGCCGTAAAGCAATTGTTTACATCGCGAGACCTGATATCACGCGAGACTTCCTGACGCAGCGGCCGCCGGCTCAAAGTTGCAAGTGCGTATTTTCCGCTCACGGGCACCAGGGGGGTGCGAAACGACCACCATTCAACACGAAATAAGTAATATAACCATTCCAATGACTCCGAAGCTGTTCAGTTAAGGTAAAAAAAGTTACTTAGTTCACCTTTAAAAGCAGAAATATGAAGCTTGAGTTTGATAAAGCTTTGGTGAAACACTATTGTTAGAATCTAGGATCTCCCGTAAAAGTGATCGGACAGACCGAACCGAAAGTCATAGAGACTTGAAACAAGTTCGTCTCTAGTGTCTCATATCACTGGTATCCTTGGCTCAAGACAAACAAAACGCACGTCTTGGGTTTGATCGTCACCCAATGTACAGGGGTATTTTGGATTTTTTGAAAAACCTACATTAGCGTACTAGTCTTAGGTTTCTCGCCGGATCGGAACCAGACCAGTACAGACAGATTCTCTGGCGTCTGATTGTCAGTAATTATTGGAAAAGTTGAAAATTGCGACTGGACGCCAAAATGTTTGAAGTGAGCATGACCACTTTCACTAACACGGCTATCTCTCCTGAAGGAATGAGATCGCTTCACTGAACTCGGCTCGGTCTGTGGTCGTGTGGAAAAGGATGTGGCGACTGGCCACTTGGTGGCGAAAAACAAAACAAAACAAAACAAAAAACTATGAAAACGGCTATAGCTACGCAACGGTCAGTCTGATTGACTTGAAAACTGGCATGCGGTGTCTTTGTCCAAGGTGCTGCGATTGTCTACGAGGACATTCGTGTATCTCGAAAAACATGGCCGTCATCGGGCAATAAAGTTTGAGAGGCTGTCAGACAAGGTTAACGGAGGCCCATCGGAACGAAACTCGCTGGACCTGTTGGACGAAATTCGAAAGAAATTGGCCACCGGGTGGCGCCTTCGCGTTTATAACGTGCGTAACGGATTGTATATTACGCAATATTCCGCACACGCCCACGACATTCACACCGCATGGTAGAACTCCTCATTCTGAGCAACTTTGCCTCTAGGATCATCGCCGTCAATCGAATCGTCTGTTAAAGCTGCAGTCCGTAACTTTTTGGGGTTAAAAATTATCCCCAATTTTTTTTTGAGCAAGTACATAACCAGCCAGTGTTCAAAACTCTCTTCTTGCCTTAGCTCGATTCAGAACGGTAAGCTTGTAATAATGTTTTCAATTCCAGCGGTACTGGTGGATTTCCAAGCATGTCTTTGCGTCATTACGTCACATCTGTCCACATTACGTCACATCTGTCCACATTACGTCACATCTGTCCACATTACGTCACATCTGTCCACATTACGTCACATCTGTCCACATTACGTCACATCTGTCCACATAAAGAAGAGTCTCGGCTAGTGGGCTGTGAGTGTGAGGATGTTGGAGGTGGAGATTTATAGCCTTTTCTCACAGCACTGGATATAATTAAACTTATCAATTTGATGGCGGATCCAGAAAGGTTCAAACGACAATCACCCGTGAAAACTGGAGATTCACCCGCTGTAAAACGCGAAAGACTTCGGACTTCGGAGTGGCTACAGAAAAAGGATAATATCAGAACGGCATTAAATGTCGTCACGCAATGCTGATGTTGTTAACATTAACAATTTGAGAACAAAGTATAATTTGCACAGTTTGACATGATATGATAAGCGATCGTTAGATTTAATCGGCGCGATTTACTGCAATGCTTTTCCCCTTAGTTGCTCAGAACAAAAGTGGATGTTACTTGTTCAGACGACATTTTCCAGTGAAGACTCTTATGTTGGTCATACTTCCAAAAAGTAGAATCTGTGATTGTGAATGCCAGTATCCACACCGGCGGCGACTGACAGGTGCATATTCTCCTCAAAACATCGGGTTCATCCGCGCTGTGCCGTGCCGAGGCACAACCTACGTAAAGTTGATAATTCCGCGAATAACTGCAATTGCAGATTTCGAACAGAGATGGCGACAAAGAGGAAAAACTACAGACTGCAGCTTTAAATATTGGACATTATTTCAAAAACCTACTTTTGCGAACTAGTCCTAGGTTTCTTAACTCTTCCTCAATAACTGTATTTCCTTTAGTAAATTGCCTATTTTGGCTGTAAATGGTCTTTTCCATCTATGATCGAGGTGGTTACATGCTTTCTAAATAAAACATAATACCTTTTAGCGCATGTTTAAGGCCTTAAAGCACTTGAACCCCGTTATCAATTAGAGTTTCTTGACTTTTCTAGTCAGTTTTCTCACAAATGTCCCATTTTCTCCAACGCAGGAGACACCGGCATGGACACAACCGAAGGGAGAGACTGAGAGAGCCAGACTTGTATGAGGAGGATCTGTGAGACTCAAACACTGACCAAAGCTGATGGACTGACAGTCACTTGAAGCTTTCAGAAAACCTTATACTTTATTGATCCATGCTATTAGATATTTATTGACAAACATGTTTATATTACCAATTTAGACTAGCATCACCAGGTGGTTTCGTTAATAAGCTCTTTTCTGAAATACTTTATATATATTCTTGAAATATTATACTTGAAATACGAATATATATATTATTTAAATCAAATTGATTTTATACACTTTATATTTTTAAGCCTAAATGCATAGCTAAACATCCACACTTTTTATACAAAGTCCATCTTAATATGAAATATTGTATAATATGGTAATCATGTGATAAATAGTGATCATGATGAAAGACATTCCGGTAAAATAATAAATAAACACATTTTGGGTTAGAATTGTTTTTATATTTTTCTTTTTTTTTTTAAGTCATTTGAATGAAATTTTTTATTTATATACACATTATTTAATTGGTAACTAGAGCCATGTAAAAAAAAAAAAAACCTTTACACAGATTTCTTCTGTTTTCGGTTCCCAATTTTGTCTCGTATGTTTATTTCTGAGCTGGATATCAGATATTTCAGATGTGATTAGTCACATTTTCTCAATCAGACAATCTTAAACCGTCAGTTTTAACCACAATAATCTGCATTTTGGACTATAATTTATAAGTCAAAAGTGGACACTGAAGACTAGACGACTTTAACCTTGATATTTCATTACAGATGACAAGTGGGTGAGTTCTTCTGGACAGTAATCAGTATAAACTACATCAGCATGACATTTGCATAATGAGCTCTTTTGTATTCCATAATTATAAAAGTTTACCAATGGGAAAGACGTGTAAAGAATGGTGATTTAAGTATCATCGGTTTCTCTCATTCCTGCACTTAAAGGAATAGTTCACCCAAAAATTATCCCATAATGTAGGCTACTCACCCTCAAGCCATCCTGGGTGTATATGAAGGTCAAGGTGAAGGTCAAGGTGTCTTTATTAGTACCCAAGGGTAAGTTTGCTGTGCAGGAGATTCAGCGATCCATACTTAAGACAATCCAAAGAACATCAAAACAAACAATAAACAGAACAATGTCCAAAGGTCACGGTTCGGTACGAGTTCGGTACAATGGAGGGGAAAGCAAAACAAAAATGCAGAAGGCTTGTGCATGTCTCAGGCTGGACCACCAGAGGAAAATAAATCACTTAAAATTTTTTTTTTTTTAAGTTTTATTAATAAAGTAAAGTAAAGGCATAGAACCAGTTTATTTGTAGTGCACTGACAATAGTTTTATATAAAGACAAAAAGACCTTGAGATATGTTTGGTAATTGTGAATGAATTGAAAATTAATTTACTACATTTCAGATTCATATATTTGTTTTCCTTAAAATTTTAATTAACAGTAACTTACACACTTTGCAGTTTGAATGATGTCCTGTATGAACAAAATGACGGAGTATGTTTCTCTCTCTCTCTCACACACACACACAAATACACACACACACACACACAAATACAAGTAAACACTTTGCGACTTTTCGATCGCGCCTGCGACTCCAGGTGTTAATGAAGGCCTTCTGAAGTGAAGCGGTGCCTTTTTGTAAGAAAAATATCCATATTTATAACTTAATTAACTATAATCACTGGCTTCCAGTAACGGCTGTATGTGAGTCGAGTTCCGGCGGAAGAGTGACCTCTGACCCGACACATAACCAGTGACCTCTGACCCGACGCATGACCAGTGACCTCTGACCCGACGCATGACCAGTGACCTCTGACTCGATGCATGACCAGTGACCTCTGACTCGACCCATGACTAGTGACCCGATGCATGAAAAGTGACCTCTGACCCAACGCAAGACCAGTGACCCGATGCATGAAAAGTGACCTCTGACCCGACGTAGGATGTAGTGTAAGCTTAGGTGAGAGAAGACGTAACTCTCTCGTGAACGTGCGTACGGTCGTTACTGGAAGCCAGTGATTATAGTTTATAAAGTTTAAAATATGGATATTATTCTTACAAAAACCCTTCAAAATCTCTAATTTGCACTATTCAATGCCATTATAAAGATGGGAAGAGCCAGGATATGTTTGTAATAAGATTTAGATTGTGTTCGGCTGAAAGTAGATGATGACTTGAGGGCGAGTAAATCATGGGATCATTTTAAATTTTTTGGGTGAATAATTCCTTTAATTTCCTCTTGTATTACATCGCTTGTTCTTGTTTCCGTATCGTTAGTCTAAGTTTGCTTCTGTTTATGTTCTATGGAAAGCTGTACTATTCACAGGTCTTTTGTACCGCTCAATAGCTTATTGCTAACATGAAGAGCGTAACATGTCAAGCCGTCTCGGAGGAGCGTCAATCCAGCCGTGAGATTCTTCCAGAGAGACGAATTAGCATTAGCATATTAGCACTACAGAATCTGAAACAGAAATCACTGTTCTGGCGTCGACACACTGACCCTGTCAGACGAGGAGATGTGATGAGATCCGGGTGGAGCTTCGTCTGTCACAGAATCGCGATTCATCCCACATCACTGACCTTAACCCACTCATGATGGACTGAATGAACACTTTCTCCATCATCAGACTATTTCTCAGTCTCGTATGTGATTTATACAGCTTTCATTTCATATTTCACAATAGTTTTATGTTGTAACTTACTGTTGTCATCTGTGTTGTTCTTGAGAACTAAAACTAATAAAAAAAATCCCTTTCGGTAATTGAAATAAAGATGAGATCAAATGAAATATAAATTATAGGTGAAAAGAACAAAAACAATTAGAAATGTTTCCAGGCAACGAACTAAAAATAAAGTTGAAGCGCTAATATTACTAAAATTAAAGCGCACGCGCACACACACACACACACACTACATATATATATATATATATATATAGATATATAGATATATATATATATATACACACATACACACTATTTAAATGATAAAAAAAACAAAACATGAAATGCAAAATATTCTCTGCATTTCACAAAGCAATGCACTTGACCTGACTTATTTTTATTTTAATGCATCATTATAGATTCATTATTCGATGCAATTGCCATAAGATAAAATGTGGTAAAATTAAATTGGATAGAATATGAAAAAATAAGTTAGTTAACTGGAAACACTCACTGAATTAAATAGCACAAAGTGAGATCATGTGATAATGTTGCATGCTAAACATTTGTTGCATAATCTGCAGTTTTACACACACAAAATGTAGAATTTAATGCAATATGCAACCCATTCTGAACAGACAGCCAAGAGTTAAGACATTTTACACTCAATTAGATTTTTTTAAAAAGAAGCAAAACAGCCATTTTTAAGTCTAAGCTGAGTGGACATCATGGTCGTTTACGGGTTTAATTTGGTCCATTCTGTTGATGTAGGACAGGTGAAGCTCATAAGGTTTGGATGTAATGTCTGTCGATTTAGGATTATAACACAAAATCAAATGTGGTGATTTAATCTCCAATGCACGGATGAAATGGACGAAGCCAATGCGTTTCAAAAGCAAAGCTTTTTATTGCAAGTATTAGTGAAAGATACACTCCAAACTGAAGCAAAGCAACACTAAAAGGCCATTGATCTACAAAGAGAGTATTATTAAACAAAGAAAGACATTTCAAAGTAAAAGAAAGATCCCTTGGTACATTAGAGAGACTCTCTGCAAACACGGAGAGAGAGAGAGGAGAGAGACGGGAGGACGGAGACACCGAGATCCCGGAGACACACGGGGAATTACACGCCACATCCCGACTCGCACGGAGAGGAACGGCTGAACTTTGGCTCTTTCGTAAGCAATGGAAATCGCCGACCTCGAGTACCAAGAGACACGGGACGTGAAATGACAGACGGAGGATGGACAGACTCGCCGCACGTTTGCATCGGATGGTTCACAGTCTTTTTTCTTTTTGGAATGCTGGAGCTTAGCGTTGCAGTAAACCGTTTTGTAAACATTTTTTTCATTTTATTTTTTAGGGAAATCGACACTCGCCATTCAAGCGATTTCAGAGCAACTTCGTCCTGGATCTCGGTGTCTCCGTCCTCCTGGAAAATGACAACATGACACTGTTTGAAACACAGACTGAAGAGTCTCGAAGCGATGCTTGCAACGAGATCACGGTTCCGTCGCCGCAGTTAGTGGTTTAAAAGAGAACCGAGATGCCACATAGGGAGTTAGTATGCTTCTCTACGCACAACTAAGGCGTTCAACAGATGTCTCAAGTCGAATGGGAAAAACAAAAGAGTACAGTTAAGGCTGAGACTCATATATATATATATATTTATATATATCTGAGTGGAATGGGACCCCCTCTCTGGCACGAAGACAATTGAACTCAAGCAAATGATGAAGGACAAACAGCATTATCTGCTTCTCGACTCCACTTAAAGCACCGGACGCATCAAACATCCTTCCAGGGAAACGTGTATGGCTAAGAGTTTAGCAGCTCTGGATGAAAACAATCAGCTTTTTATCTTTTTGGAATAACAAAGTCAGTGTGGTTCTCCGTCCCATAAAGAGATGAGATGCAACGAGTGGGATGCGACGAGCCTCTTCGCCGGAGAGCTGAAGAATGAGGTGGACCATCTAAGTCAAAGGGCAAGGAGGAAGTGATGTCTTCGAACACTTCGGGCTTGTGCCGGCCCCCGCCCACTCTGTGGTTGTGCTTGTGAGAGGATGTCAAGGGGCGTCCGACCCCTGACCCCCAACTCGACCCCCCCCCCGTGACTCTGGCCGACAATGCGGAGACTCCAGCCGCGAAAAGCACTCCCTCAATAAATACACCGTTAAATATTTCCCATATATATTTCCAATATATAAAAAAAAAAAAAAAAAAAAAAAAAAACACATTTAAATAGGACAACAAAATAAAAGTTGGCTCAATAAAAAGAAGAAAAAGATACGTGTTATGATTTAAAAACAACTTGTTTTCTGACAATTAGACAATTCTTGCTCTAAAAGTGTTACGGATATTGTTGTCAGGCATTAGTCAAGCAATATACTGTAATCAAAGTAATATCTGGCTGAATCTCAAAACAAACATAACCACACCAAAAAAAAAAAAAAAAAAAAAAAATATATTATATATTTTGCACAGGGAAAATGAAGCCTACTTTAATTTATCTTGCATTATTTTCACGACAATCAAGCACGTTTTCCCCAAAGTTTTGTAATTCCCATCATTCTCAGTGGCGATGGAATGATATTTGCTGCATTACATTAAATCAGCATAAATGCAACAAATCCTACCATGATGCATGAATGCATTTTAATTTTAATATTAATATTTAAATGTTTGCATAATGAGTATTTAAGAGCGGGGGGGGGAATGCGTTTAATCGTCACAAAAATAATCACAATGCCAAAAACTAGGCTTAATTTTCCTTATGCAAAGAAATAAATGCTTATTTTTGTTTGGTGATGAGATAGAAATCACATTTTGCATGACAAAAATGAAGCATATTATAGCAACCAATACAATGGTTACATTATTCATCTTATTTGCGTAACAATTAAGCACATTTCTCCCAAAAGCTTTGAGCTGTTCTGTAATTCACATCAATCTCAATAGTGATGTATTACATTAAATCAGCATAGATGAAAAAAGCAATGCAGATAATATTAGTGTGTACAAATGCATCACAATTTATCCAGAATTTGGGGACGGAGAATTTGTTTAGTTGTCACAACGCAAAAAAATTTAAAATAAAATAGGCTTAATTTTTGTCATGCAAAAATATCGTTTCTTAGTTTCGCCATGAAATGTGAGCAGGACATGTTCTTTCGTGAGATTCACCCATTCACCATAACATTTGCAGCATACCAAGGTAAGTGAGGTGCAGTGTTTTGAGATCTACATCGAGGTATATCCTCCTGGGCCAACGGGCACCCATGTGACAAAATACAGGCCATGGGGGGGGGTCAATCTCATGTTTAAAACATAAACTGTATGTATTTACTGTAGGTTTATATGGGCCATTGCACATTGAGAGGGATCGATCAGCCACGGCATTAAAAGAACAAAAACAATGACATTTTATAGTCCAAAAAGACGTCACCGGAGCCTTGTGTAAACCTCAATTAATCTCGCTCAAGTTTCCCTCGGCAAAGATTGCAAGAGCTAGAGACTTTTGCTGGAGGACATGAAAAAAGGGGCTTATGGGGGTAAAAGGAGAGCAAAGCACCGTGACTTTGTTTCCTTGTTTAGGTGGCAGTCTTTAAAGTGCTGTGCTAGGCTTTTCCGTCCAGGGTCAGGCCGTGTCATATGAGTGTCCGCTCTGCCCAATATCTAAAGATAGCACATTCACCTATAAGAACGCTTCCATTGCATTGGTCCGGACTCCTAATACAGTATGATACAGAACTCAACCGTTCGCTCGTATACTTGGCATATATCATCGTCAATATAATATCTGAATATACAAAGAGCCTCCCGATCGAGATAAAAATGTGTTCGTGTGTGTGTTTGCGTGTGTGCAACACCTTCTTCAAGGTAAGAATAAGACTATTATGCTCTTTGATTTCTCACTTTAGTCTCAGATTATTCAGCACCATCATGAGGAAAGGCACTTTCTATGAACTCTGAACTCGTGTTACGTTTTAGACCCTAAAAGAAGACCCTCCCAAAAAAAGCTCGAAATCAAAAGACGAGACGAGAGGAGAGGAGAAAAGGGGGCCGTTTGATTTCGCTTCTAGGTTTTATGGGTAACGGACGCAACAAACTCACGAACGAAACTCTGCTACGCCTTCCCAGCAACATCATCTGCTACCACAGTTACTCCCTCCACTGCCGACACAAGACAAACACACTGTACAATCTTCGGTTCAAAAACGTGTTGTCGCTTTAAAGAATCGTTCAGATTAGAAATGAAAAAGTTAAATGATCATTTTCTCACCCTCAAGAATTCACTTCTTCTTTCGGAAGAAGCAATTGTGCAGAACGCTTCAAGTCTTGAGCTGTTGCAACAAAAACGGACTGATTTTTACAAGCAAGCCCCTAAAACGAATGCAAAAATAGTCTCGTTGGCTTTTGTTGCGTGGAGAACAGCAGCTCACACACTCATTCAACACCACGTCCAGCGACGTGTGGGCGAGGAAATCATGAGTCACTTATAACCGAACTATCCCTTTAAAGAGACACGTCTTGCCAAAATAAAAGGCAAGGGTTAGTAAAATATATATATATATTTGAAGTTAAAACTACACAAAAATAAAATTGCATGACACCTCATCAAGATTGCTTCTTAAACTGCTAGCTGTTTGGCATCCGCACACTGACGGCTTTACTTCCAAGGCTCTGAAGCACCAATAGTGGTTTCATTCGGGAAGGCGAAATAAAAACAGGGCGCAATTTCAGAAGCTGCTATTTTGATGCTTGCAGCTTCACTTAAACCACTTTTGACAGGCAGAAAGCATGATGTACCTTCCTCTAACAGGTCCGACCTCTAATGCACACTTTAAAATAAAATTAAAACCCTCAAACTGCGTTAGTTTCATTCTTACCAGGCAATTATTTATCATTCATACATTAGAATCTAAAAAGCAAACATCTGATTGCATAAATAGTTCTGGATTTTAAAAGGGCTGAAATTGTTATTGAAAAGTCATAATTATGCATTGAAATGTTCCACTTTTTAGCGCTTCGTGCAACTGACCGTAATCGTAATCTGACTGGACACAGTGCTGTACCGCTCTACGCAATAAAATCAAATGCAAATCTAACAAACAAACAACAACGAACACACAGAACGACTTAAATGTCTGTCCTGATGAGAAATGTCTCCTCGGAGTGAGAGAAATATATGCAACCAGCACCATTTATGCATCCCATGTTCCCATCTTACACATTAAGTCTCTGCCAATTCCTGATGCCGCCGTGGGCCGCACCTTAATAGCACCATGCATTACGCATTGTTTAGTGCAGATTATCACCTTTAAACAGCTGGACATGCTTCAGATGGCGCACAGAGAGACGGTAAGGCACCCAACGCTCACTGCACCGAGATGCACTCTTCAAGTAAAACACTATACTGACCCCTAGTGGCCCTCCAGTGAACGAGCACACGTCAGGTGCTGCGAGAGCTTCTCCTTGAACACGCGTGGCCCAGAGCTGCCAGTCAGTCCCTCGTGCTTGGGCGAAACCGAAGCATGAACCCGCCAGTCCGGCTTTAACAAGTACAATAGCAGCGAAATCCTTTGAACAGGCAGGGCAGTGAAAATCAAGACGTTGAAACCGCTCTGGCTCGCATTTTAAGAGATTTTTTGTTAAGGCTGTACAGTTGCGTGTGTTCGCAACTGTGCCCTCGGTTGGACTAGATGAGGTGCGTTTGTTCATTCTGACAACATCTATCCGATTCTGTTCGACATTCCCCAACATCACACGTTTCTAGCAGGCACTTGTTAACACACTGTGGTCAATCATCGCCTCTGCTTTCAGAAAATTGAACTATAAAAGTGCCAAACATGCACATCTCCACCTTAAAAAAAACCAAGCGCAATGCTCATCACATGCTGCCCTTTTTCACCTCTACGGAGTCTTTGCACAGGAGGTATTCTCATCCCGCAAAATGAATTATTGCACTAAACTATGATCTGTCACATAACACGGACTATATGCATTTTAAATTGAGACAAAGTGCAGAAGGGAAGTGAACAAGACAAATCTGAGAGGAGTTGCGATTGATCGAGACAAATAAATATTGGAGGGAATTTAGGCGTTAAAAAAAGAAAAAGAAAAAGCATATCAAAACATGATCACTTTGCATTGTAGTACATGAAAGCTCACAGGCCAGGTAGATATTACTGAGCGTAAAACGGGAACATTTGCTTTAAAATCAGCGGTCAGTTTTCTGCCCCCCTCCCCCCCCCGGCGGGGTACGTCATGAAGGACTTTACGCTCGGCAATGGCACTTTTCTAACAATAAAAGCTTCTTTTTCTGTTTTAAAACGCTAACGCACGATTGGTTCTTCACGACTGACACTTTAACACGTAGTTAAGTCACCATTGGCTACAAAAATAATTGAGAGCGGGAGAAAAGTACATTGAGAAAAATTGCTAGTAAGAGCGTGTGACGCCTCTATCCCCAAAACTTTCTTTCTTCCCAACTCAGTCTTTCCACCAGCTTCCTTTCTAATCTCATTTTTTGGGGGGGGAAGGGGGAGGACAATCGGGGGAAAAGTGCTGTTAGAAAACGTTGAGGTACAAGGCGTGACGGGCAGGGAAAATAATTAAACGGTACGTCTACAGACAGGAAGAGGAGCGGGGATATAAACGGGCTTCCCTTTTGGTTGTTCTCGAGGGTTTGGAGGGGATATGACAGAACGGCCTCAGTTGGCTGGTTTAATATTGCATAATAGTGCAGAGGTCCACGTGTGGAATTAAAGCAGGCTTTCCTCATCCTGCTGCACAGTGTCGGGGTGAGCCGTGCTTCCATCGCCACAGAGATCGACCCTTCGGGACGCACAGGCTTTTGGGAGGTGTGACTGCATGTGTATGTGGTTGTCAGGTTCGTGTGCATGACTAGTCAAACGTGGGCTTGGTGTGAGCTGGCTTAGGCAAAGTACATGGTCCTCAGGGTGTCGTGGTGAATCTGCACAGCTTTGGCCAGCGCTTGGGGATCCCGGCCGTTGCTCTGCCCGGAGACGTGGCTTCCCTCGGCACTGAAAAACAAAAGAGGGAGACTGTGTGACAGAAGGCACTTCGCAGAACACAACACACAATGAACAAGATGACACTTTTTTTGCATTCCTTCATTGTTTGCAAGGGGTTTCTGCAGGTTTTAAGAAGGTAAATATGACATATTAGCAACACTTCAGAGTTAAAGTTTTTTTTCTGTAAAATCGATAAAAATTTATTTTACATTTGCACCTCAAGTAAATGTATTGATATTTTATACATTTGCATTGGGTAAAAGGACAAAAAAATACATGCAACATTTAATGCCATGACTTTTTTTAAGGCCTTAATTTGTGTAACGGCGAATTAAGACGTTTTTAAGACCCGCAGAAACACTGTTGCAATTTAGGGTGAAAACAAAAGCAAAATGTATTACAATCAAAAATGGATTTTTAATTTTACTAGACAAAAATGCAACAAAAAACAAAGGCCACAAACTAATAATGAAAAAACAGACACTAAATGTGAGATAATAGTCAATGCTTTACTGAAAGACAGCAAATGTCTCTCAATGCCCGACTACAAAGCTTATCGCAGGGGCCATTTTAATAAAAAAAAATATATTAAAAATTCACATTATTACATCCATCACACACTAAAGTGCTACATTTAACTACATTCAATGCTACATTTGATTTAATTACATGGCAACAGTTAATTTTATGCAACCGTAAGAGAAAATCTCTCACTGCTCTTTACTGAATATATTTAATTCATACAAAGAAGACTATGCAGCGTTTTATTTAGTATTTAATTATTCGGTTTCTGTAGTGTTTCTTACTTGGATAGCACAAAAATAAACAAGCTTTCTGCATTTTCTTGTTTTGTTGCCAACTGTACATCTAACATCATAAATACGGTAAATGTGGTATCCTATTTTATATATGTATGCATGCATGCATGCGTGTCTGTGTGTCTGTGTCTGTGTCTGTGTCTGTGTGTGTGTGTGTGTGTGTATGCATGCATGTATGCATGTATGTGTATGTATATATACACATACATATACACGCACACACACACACACCACAAATGTTTGGAAATTACAGCCATAAAATCAGTTATTTTGATCGCAAAAAATAAAACAAATCCTGGTGGGACTGGAGCAATATACAGAAAATTCACAACACAATACATAATGTTTCTGCTATATCCCCAGTAATAGTGCACTGCTGAAACACTGGCACACACACACCTGTCGTGTTCTTTGTCCACCAAGTGGTAGCGGGCACGGAAGGCCACCAGGTGGGCGTAGTAGGCTGGCGCAGGGATGGAGACGGAGCGGGTACAGCGCACGTACGTGTGGCACAACTGGTAAGTGAGCAGCTGGAACTCATCAGCAGTGAAGCAGTTGTCGTCCCACAGGACATGGTAGTGGGAGGGTCGGCTAGTGCCCTGAGACGAGAGGAAGAAGAGTCAAACTCATGCCAAAAGCCTTCAAAAACATCTTATATACAATCCTGTAGTTTGAGGATGTCTTTAAAACATCCTTGTGCAACAGCCCTGATGATTTAGAGTGAGTTTTTTGTGATAATTGTGTGACATTCAGCCTTTATATAACCTGATTACATAACAGTTTTTTGACCTGATAAATCCAAAATCTGCGTGCAAAATCATTTGTCAAGTAAACAAGGAGCCATTAAATACGCAACACTAGACCAGAGGGCAGCTTAAAGACAGGAGGAGGCATTTCAGGCTGTGAGAATGTGTGTCTGTACCTGTATTCCAGCATGACTGCAGAGGTAAAAGTCAAACTCGTAGGGGTGTGTGATATCTGTGTCTACTGTCGTACCAGCAGGAATGTTTCCGCTGCGACCCACCTGTGCGGGACATACACAGAGTCATTAAACACAACATGTGCAGCCTTCAGGTTTGTCTCATAATCGCCCCTGAAGACGATTCACCAGATGGTATTCATTCCAGAGCTCTTGATAAACTCTGACCCGGGTTTTCTGTTGACTTGAATATAGTTATTAACTCATACTCAACAGATAAATCAACCGATTTATTACCGATAAAAGCATTGTTTTAATAGTGTATCAAAATAAACAATTTAAAAAAAAATTTTTTTTTAAAGCATTTTGAGACGCTCTGTTCTTGGTCAACTTGTGTTAAAGTAAGTATCCTTGTTATTGATATTGTTGACTAAAACTAAAATTTGTTCATTAAAAATAAAGCTGAAAAAATATTACATAAAAAACTGTTATTTTATTTCACTTAGTTACCAATGCTACATTTTTTATTTCAATTTTAAGTTAAAATATATATTTTTTTACATGTTTTAAGTTTAAGTACTAAAATAAATAACTAAAAACCTACTAACTATTGGTTATTGGGCACACAATGGTTATTATATTTAACTAAATCTAAAACATAATTAAAATACCAATATTAAAATACTTGAACTTGTTTTATTTTAGCTAGTTGATAAGGCAATATTTCTCATTTTTTATTTTATAGTTTAACTTGTACTAAAATAACTAAACAAAAATTTACAAAAACTATATAGACATGATGTATGACAAAAACACAACAAAATTAGTAAAATAGACTTTAACTGAAATTAAAATGAAAAAAATATTTTAAAAAACGAAAAATCTCTTAATACTAAAATAACAAAACAAAAAAAGACAAAAGCACATAAAAAACAAAAATAAAAACTGAAAAAATAAATAAAAGCTAACTCACACTATTAATAAATAGTATAATAACACACTTAGTATATACACAATAACAATTTACACATTATTATTATTTTTATTTTTATATTGTAGTGTTAGCTCTAATTATAGCAAATTAAGACCGAAATATAGGCTATTACTGTTGGAAATGTATTATAAAAAGGTTTTACACTACGTTACAATAATTTTTATATCCTAAATTATTTCAAGAGTTCAAAACCTCAAGCTTTTAAAATGTATTTATATATAATACTAAAATAACACTGGTAAATATAAGTCGTGTGTGTTGGTCACTGTCCCAGGCTGCAATCCACCATGTGCGTTCAGTGCAAGAACAACCTGCTGTTTAATGAAGTGGACAGCCAGAGATTGCTCAAAGTCTCACCCTCTCATTGCGATCGGCACAGAAGAGGCGTGTGTGGTGCCGTTTCTGCACCACTATATACGTGATGCCGGGCTGGTACTCCTTCTCCAGACTGATACAGGCCTCTCGGATGGCCAGCAGCTCGTAGTACAACACCTGCAAGCAGAAATAAAACACATTTTCAAAACAAACATGAAACTAGTAATAGACCAATAAATCAGCAAGACAGATGAATCCACACCTGTCTAAACTGGCCCTCGGATACGCCGTCCCTGTAGAAGATGATTCTGGTGGGTTTGTAGCGAGTGGACTTGTAGAACTGAATGAGTAGCTCTCGCACCATAGAGGCCAAGTCCTGAATCACCTCCTGTCTGGGTCTCTGGACACGCACTGTGGCACAATACCTGCTGGGATGAGCGTCCATACTGCCCACAACCTGCAGAAAAGTGCATTTTATAGTGATGATGTAGCTCAATTTAATAGTATATTTAATATATGTGTTACGTCATCCAGCTCTAAGCTATACTGACTGCTGCAATGGATGGTTTCTTCCCATCTCCTGCTGGAGGATGTGTGACATCCGCCCCCAGAAAGATGACTGGCTGCTGGAACACCGAAGGCCTGAGAAACGGCACACATAAATGTTAACGAGTCCACCATATTGAACACCATCAGAAACCGGCCGTAAGCATGAATACTGCATTTGATAGTGTCTACAAATCAGCTGTCAGTCCTAGGCTGAGGAATAGCCTCCCCTTATGCTTGAGATCCCTGTCCTCTTTACAGGAGTTTCAATTTAAGCTAAAGTTTGATCTTTTTGACCGGGCATTTCACTAAATCTCAATTATGGTTTCATTACATTGTGTGTTAATGGTTTATTTTGCTCCTTCTTTCATGTTTCCTGGACTTTTAGCTTGTAAAGCACAGTGGTCAACTTCTGTTGTGCTTATTTGTGCTATATAAGTCAAATGAAATGTAATATAGTTAATAAATTCTGGTTTCCCCATAGCGGGTTATTGATTTGATTTGATGACAAGCAAATAAATAATTAAATGGAATGTAAAAGTAAACCAGTATTCCACCAAAATTAAAGCAAGAGGTTTTGAAATGTTAAAATCTAGAGGGTTTGAACATTTGGAAGGTAAAAATTTAAGATAAATATTAGTATAGTAACTTTTACTGTGTATATTATATAAATATATATAAATTCCAACAGTAATAGCCTTTATTTCTGTTTTCATTTTTTTTAATAATTAGAGATAAAACTACTATATAATAATAATAATAATAATAAGAGATATAATAGTAATAAATGTATTATTATTATTTCTATTGTTGTTATATGTTAAAATATCTGACAAAAACATTGCAACAGTAATAGACTATATTTCTGTCTTCATTTCATATAATTACATATAAAACTACTATATAATAATAATACAATTATTATTGTTGTTATTATATGTTATGAAATATCTAACAAAATAGAAATAGAAAAAGATCATAAAAAAATAAACTTTCAAAATGAAACAAAGAATAAATATGTATCTGTTCACTTGCATGTCATGTGACCATTAACCATTATCTTTGATTTTATGTCAGAGGGGTCCGGCTCACAAAAACATTTGGGAATAATTAGCAGCCTGTTTAAAAACAGCCAATGAGCAGAGCCGATTATGTTCCGTTAATCAAAATCAGGCTGGGGTGAAAAGAAAATCTGATCCTTTTTGTCACTTATAGTGCACTTGTCGCAATAGTGCAAATTTAGGTACATATATGCATATGTCCTGGGACTGCTCTCGAATTATGCCTGTCTAGTCCTCAGTCCAGGACTTACTGACAGATCTTCTGAAGATTCCGATCCAAAAGGACCCTCTGATTTTTCTTTTGCTGGATGATTCCTCGCTGTCACTGTCTGTCAATCAAAGGAGGATTCTGTCCTTTTGTCCTTACTGCTGCTAAAAAGGTTATCTTAAAACTGTGGTTGAAACCAACTACCCCAGCTATGTCTATCTGGATGTCATATCTACTGGACATTGCCCTTCTGGAGTGTACCACAGCTAAAGCGCTCGGAGCCAATAGAAAGACAATACAATTTTGTATGGACCTTATTGAGGCTTTATCAATACGTTTTTGAGATCCTTCTAAGTTTTGGTCAAAATTTTATTTTAATTTCTTGTCATATTTATCTATTCTGTGTATTTATATTTAGTCTTACGGTTATGGGAGATCTTGGGCTTTGTTGTAAATAGTTATATACACAAAATGTTTAATAAATAAAGAATCACAAAAATAAGGCTGGGGAAGATGTTTCCACACCGTTGATGCGGGACCAGGATGTTGTTGATGCCGCCGAGTTTGACGTTGATTTTGAGGCAGAGGTTGGAGAGTGTCTGAGGGGAGGTCTTCACCACGTTCTTCACCTGCACACACTGAGTGGCCATTCCAAGAAGAGTGTCTCCAACACGCTTCACTTCCGCTGCACAGATCAAGCGTGAGTTGGTTAGTCTGAAGGCATTTGGCGGGAGGTTCGGCTCTGTGTGTGACGCTCTTACCGTAGACGGGTGTCTTTCCCGGCAGGATGACGATGATGAGCTGCAGTCCAGAGTAGGTGTTCTTCAGGTGCCTGAACATGGGCTCCACGCTGTCGGCTCCCTGTGCGTACTTACAGAAGCACGGCTGGCCCTGGATGGGCATCCCAGCATCCTTTGAGATCTTACGCAGCTGGTCGGTGAAACCCCTGTGGGGACAGACATAATTCAGACACTTCGAAGAATGGAAAGTACATACTGCACGATAAAAAGAAATAAAACCGAAATCACGTTAAATGCGTGTTACAGAGTGAAGCGCGGCACTGTGTTCTTGTGTTCTGCGGTTTTCCATCAAAATAAAAGTTGTAAGGTAAAATAAAATTATTATAAAAATTTTCTTATTTTATAGTGAAATATTACAATTGTAATATTTCTTATTTTGCTTTTATTTAGAAATGCTAATAATTTGATTTATTATTATTATTACTACTTTCTAATCTATATTGATGTATAATCACAGAATTTTGGCAAAATGTGCAGCCCCAAAAACAAACAGCAAGCCTGAAATCTGTTTTTAAAATCACCTTTTAAATTGCAATTTTTATCAGATAAAATCGCAATTAGCAATTACGATAGCAATATTTCTTATTTAGTTTTTATTTAAGAATTTTTTACATTTTATTTATGGATAATAATAATAATAATAATAGATAAATATTATTAGAAGTATTATTATAATTATTAACAATAACAAGAATTATTGCATTATTATTTTTATTATTATTTTACAATCATCTGTAAAGCAACCATCTGACTGTTCATTGGATTATGAACAATAATAATTATAATTTTATAGCCATGTTGATATATAATCACAACATATTGGCCATATTTTTTTTATTGCATTGCAATCACAATTTTTATCAGAAAATTCTTAATGGTTTCCCTTCCCACAAATCGCAAAGCCCTTCAGGTGATGAAAAGGAATGAACTTTTAAACAGGTCAGTATGGTGTGGGGTCTTACTTGAGAATCTCTTCTCGGCACTGTCTCTGCGTGGCGAAGCAGGCGATGGCCCACATCTTGATCTCCACCCCGGTATGAAACTGTTTCCCTCTCATGTCCCAAACTCCATGACTGGGTGTGGCCACAGTGCGATTCTGCAACGACAGCTCAAGGTTGATCTGCTGCACAAGACGTGTGTGAGCAAAAACACAGGGCACACAGATATACCACTGATACTGGAACTGAACATGAACACATGAATAAATCATTACTAGACTGAACTGGAGGAAAAATACAATTAAGAGTGTAACTTTACAAGTACATTTCACAAAACAGGCCTGCACATAGGGAAGAACGGAGGCAATTATAACACACAAACAAAAATTATTCAATCATGCTAGTAAAGCTAGTAAGATGACACATATTGAGCACATGATCACTAGATTTATATACATTTTCTTTAATTAAAACGATCTGTAAATATCAAAATTGCAAGTTTATCAATCAGTAATCTCAGATTTGTAGCCTCAGTATTGCAGCTTGTAGTCAAATTCATTAACTGCACCCACAGATTTCTAGAAATCTGTTCCTACTGAATCATTAGGGGTTTTCACACTTAAACTAGTTAACCCTGGGTCATTCTAAACCCTGGGTTAATGTAATCTGGGTTAATGAGTTATCTTGCTTCACGTTTCATATTGCTCATAATTCACCTGGTGTTGACAATTTATCCTGAGTATTTATAACCTGACTTTTCACACTGCACATTTATTAACCCTGGGTTTAAATCCTTGTCACTGATTGGGCGAACGCAGAACACGATATATTTGCATAAAGGCTTTAGCGTTGAGCATCCTCATATTATATATTGCCGACTGTACTATCAATGTTATCCTGAACTGACTTTTCGGACTATAAAAGTAAGAATGTAATGGTCTCTTCTCGTTTCCGTGACGGTGAATATGAGGTATGTGATTGGCTGTCGGTTACTAAGCCTCAAGTCGTAACTTTCTAACACTATAATTTCACATTACACACATTTGGCACCATAATGCAGGGTTAACAGCGCAAAAGAGGCTCTGGTAATTCAGGGTTTTTTAGTAAAACAGGGTTTCATAACCCGGGTTTAAAAAAAACGGTGCTCAACTCGTGTGAGAACTGTGCGAAACGTTAAAAGCTGGGTTTAGAACGACGATAACCCTGAGTTAAGCACAGTGTGAAAAGCCCCTAAAATATTATACAATTGTAATTCTAATCAAATACATCTGTAGCTTAGAAAACGGTCACTAAAACTAAAAGAGACACTGAAATTTTACAAAAAATATATATTAATGATTAAATAATTGTGGATCTTAATAGACCTTGAGTCCAATGTAAACCAAAAAAAGGAAAAAAATTATAAAATAAACTACAAAAGGATTTTTAAATAAAAAATGTTTTTGGATGTACAGTGTTTTTTCTTCTGCTGTCTAAAGTTGTTTTTGAAATTTAATCTTTAATTTCTAGGATGTTGGATAAAAATTAAATAAGACAAATAACAGATGCTAATATATATATACAAGATAATACAAGATTTTATAATGGCTGAGGTTGGGAGCGACTGTAACACTGTTTATAAAATAATAATATGGCTGAACTGAAAGTTTTTAAAATACATATACATTATCTCATTGAAGTATCCAATTAAAGACTTGACTTACCAGCTTAGCAATGTTTTAGTACAAAGACATATACGATTATAAATATATAGAATATAACATAATATATATATATATATATATATATATATATATATATATATATATATATAAAAATTATAATAACATGATTCCCAGGGTATGCATAAAATGATCAAATTCATACCTTTAATGCAATGCATTAAAAAACTGTCTGCCAAATCGTGAGCTTAGAATTATAAGGTTCTATCTCCACTTTTGGTCGAAATTTGAGTTTTTGACATAATCTGATCCATTAGGTGTTTATTAATGCCTGTGTGGTGTTATTTTTGTAAAAAAAAAAAAAAAAAAAATTGTAGTTATTAATAATTAATCAAATAAAAAGGTTCCATCTCACACAAACATAAACCGAGTTGGGATTATAAGGTTCTATCTCCAGTAGATTCAATATCCAACCAAAATCAAAAATCCAATCAAGCTGTGTGCTTGTATTATAAATATATAAATTGATTAAAATCAATGGTTATATACATTTATTCTTTGAAATGTGGGGTTTTATTTGTAAAAGTGGAGATAGAACCTTATAATTCCAAACAGAATCAGAGCTATCAGAATTATAAGGTTCTATCTCCATTTGGGCCATCTTAAAAAATCCCATTTCCAAATGTGCCAGGATTTTGATATTCTATCCTCAAAGTACCTGTAGGGTGATGGTCTTGTTGAGCTATAATAGTAGATTATACTACATAACAGTTTTGCCAGCTGGGATGTAAAAACGTTGATGCTCAATATCTCAGAACTACCCTAAACGGAGATAGAACCTTATAATTCTAAGCTCACGAAATGCATAAATGTAAGTTATATAAAAGTGTTAAAAATGCCTCCAACCACTTTTAGACCATAAGTTACCATTGCCTCCGATCTCCTGTCATTTAAAAAAAAGCATGTAATTGTACAAAATCACACAAAACCATAATTCATTCTCAGACTATATAGACAGCCAAACTGAACTGACACAAAAACATCAATAAACATTCTTTCGTTCATTCATTGATCTAAACAACAAGACAAATCACTGCAAGCTTGTTTACTTTAGGAGTTATTGCACACTTCACACATCACAGCATCAGTGATTAGGAGCTGTTAGTTCCTCCAGGAGAGGCTATTCACTCATTCAGACAGACAGACACAGAGAGATGTGGGTGATTGAAAAGAAGGGTACCATAAAGTGCTCTGTGCTCACCCTGCCCCCGTACTGCAGCATGGGCGCAGGCAACACGCGCCCCGTCACATGGGCCATCTCGTCTCGCACCTTGAACTGAAACTCCTGAACAAAAGGGTCTGCTTCATAGTTAGCGCTGCGCACCTGGAAACACACAGACAAAGATCATTAAGGCCTGAAAAATCAATTAAAATTAGTTTTTTTCTGTAGTTAATATTTAATTTGCTCTCAAATATTTTGTTTTAAATATGTAGTGCAGGGGTCCCCAACTGGCGGACCGGGGTCCAGGTCCGGACCCCAAGACCTTTTTATCCGGACCTCTAAACATTTTTGTTAAAAAGTTTTGGAATAAAAGTTATTTTTGAACAGGCGTGCGCGAGGGCAGCTATGTCTGTGTCAGGTCCTTTGCAAGAGCCGGGGTCCGGAGAGATCACAAACTTTGGCTTGTACACACATTACAATCTATGAGATTCGTGAATGGATTATTATGGCTTTGTTAAAAATTAGAAAAGTGGACTCTGAAAACCGCATCTTTCGAGATGAGTGGACTGAAGCGTACGCGTTAATTTTGCTGTCATCGAGCTCTACGAGGCCCGTGTCTTATTTGTTCGGAGTCTGTTGCTCTTGGTAAAAGTGGAAACATCAAGCGGCCTTTCGAGACAAGACACAAAACTTTCAATGAATATTACCCGCCGGGATAACCCGCGAGGACGAGGAAAATTGGTGAACTGAAAGGACAGTATGAGCGTGCAACACGGGTGATAACACAGTCCCTAACAGCACAGCAACGAGCCTACGAGTGGATTTTGGGCAAACATAAAAAGCCTTTTACTGACTCCGGAATGGTGAAAGAATGTATGGAGGCGATGGCAGACACGCTGTTTGAGGGTAAAGAAGGACAGCAGCTGAAACAAAAGGTTCATCAGATTCCTTTATCATCCACAACAACAACAAGAAGAGCTGAGCTACTGTCGGAAGATGTGCAGTCCCAGCTTGACAGCGCCATCCAAAGTGCCCCGTGCATTGCGTTAGCTGCTGATGAATCAACTGACGTGAGTGACAACGCTCAGCTCCTGGTGTATGTCCGATTCTATCATGAGGAGACTAAAACATTTGTAGAGGACATTTTAGGCGTCACAGCTTTAAAAACGCATACCAGGGGAGAGGATATATATTTGGCCATAAAGGAAATGCTGACACAGAGGAGAATCGATGTAAAAAATGTTGTCTCCATCACCACTGACGGGGCACCGTCTATGATGGGAAGAGAAAAGGGTGCAGTCAGTCGACTGAAAGAGGACAACCCAGAGCTCTTGTCATATCACTGCATTATCCACATGTCTGTTCTCTGCTCCACACTTTCAGAGCACCACGCAGAAGTTATGAACACCATCACCAAACTAGTTATCTTTCTCAGGGCTTCATCAGCTCACCAGCATCGTCTGCTCAGGGAGTTCTTAGCAGAAGTAGATGCTCCTGCCAATGACCTGCTCTTGCACTCCAATGTCAGATGGTTGAGTAAAGGAAAAGTGCTGGCTCGCTTTTGGAAGATAAGAAATGAAATTAAAGATTTCCTTGCACAACAAAAGAGTCACAAGGCTCAGGTGTTTTTGCACTTTTTAGAAGAGGAAAGTAACATGGACACACTGGCCTTTCTGGTTGACATCACAGGGCATTTAAATGACCTCAATCTGAAACTTCAAGGGAAAGACAATTCTGTGTGTGACTTGGTGGCTGCAGTCCAGTCTTTTCAGAGGAAACTGGACATTCTGAAAATGGATCTTGAGCAGGACTGTACACATTTTCCTTCAATGAAGGAGATACAGGAGAGCAGTCACTGCTCATTCTGACTTTATCCAAAAGTTGATTGAAAACTTTAAGGCTCGCTCTGATGGCTTTACATTGGGAGATCAGCTGATGCTCTTTGTTAGGAGTCCATTTTTTGTTAAGAATGTTGTTTCTTTCTCCAAGGAGGCCGTACATATGTACAAATGGGCTAATGCACAGGCCCTTCAAATGGAGCTATTAGATTTACAGGCTGATGTAGTGTTAAGAGAGCAATGTGAATCCTCTGACCCTGTCACATTTTGGCTGCAGACTGTGCCAAAGGCAAAGTTTCCTGTACTTAAAGTGGCAGTGTACACATTAACAATGTTTGGCTCTACGTATAGCTGAGTCAGCCTTCTCTACGCTAAACATCGTTAAGAATAAGTACCGCTCACAACTGACCAATGACCATGTGCATGCATGTCTGAGAATTGCTTTGACTCCATTCCTACCCAGATTTAAGAGATTGGCTGCCAGTGCCAATGCAAATTTCTCACACTGAGCTAAGTTTACAAATTTGCTTGTTTACAAAAACAAAAAAAAGTATTGTTAACCATTTTTTATATAATGCATTATGAGGTGCATTATTTGTTCCCTTTTTGCACTTTTGAAATACAATGTTTGCAAGTTTATGTGCAATAGCAGCTGTTCACAACACTGAATGTATTTTTCGTTGAGTGGTTATGAAGGTAAATCATTTGCACCTAATATATTAAGATTGTGACTTTCAGTATTTATTTTTATGCTTCCTGTTGCTGTTATTGATGTTGAAAGGTTTTACATTTGAATATTTGCACTAAAATGAAATAACATACTTGAATGAATTTCAACAAAATCAGTTGAATACATTTAAAGATAAAGATTTTTTTGTCAAAGGTTTTATTGTCAATTTGTTGACATGGTTACAATTTAATAAAAGGAAAGAAAGCTGAATTATTGCCGGGTGTTTTTGCCTGTCCGGACCCTCGTTTACTGGGCTGATCGGGTTAGTGGACCTCTTGCCAATTTAGTTGGGGACCCCTGATGTAGTGCATTTGGTTTTAATGCATTTAGTTTTAATGCATCTAAATAAAACAACTTCACTTAGAAATACATGAAATTATGGAAGTAAAATATGTGTTTTATGTTGCCTGTAATGTTACAGCTGTTCTCCAGTACAATAATGCTAGTGCCAATATTACGCAATTCTTACATCCTAAACCAATTAGTAACAATTAGTTACGAAAGTAGTAACAACAGAAAAACAGATATTTACCTTATCAGGCACCAAATAATTAGGTTTATATTTAGCACTTTTATCGATTAGCAGGGTTGTTATTGTGAAATAAAAGTTTTGCAAATTGTTTTTAAAGCAGAAATAAAATAAGATACAAATATTACATTAAAAACTTAAAACTTTGAAAATGCTGCCGTGGCAACTTACAAAAATAAAATAAGTTATTAAAATTACGAAAACTGAAATCAAAATAAATTCAAGCTTAACAGAACTACAAAACTAATAAAAAAGACAAAGGCACAAACTTTTTTTTATATTTTTATAAAAATAAAAGCTAGTTTTAAATATACTATAATCTATAATAATATATAAATAATACTAAAACATCACTGTCTATTAGTTCTAAAATCAATAAATTTTAAAACATAACTAGTTTTATCATATATATACATACATACACACACACACACACACACACATATATATTTGGATATGGTATCAATTTAGTGTGAATAAATGGTAAAACTGCAGCTTAAATTCCGATTATATTAGATTTAAAATGAAGAACCTTTCCTGAGACTGACTGAACACACAGTTTGTCAGAAACATTTCTTGCTACGAGCTGATAAAGCCCAGCTCAGATCCTGCTGTACTTCGGAGTGTGAAAATACTCTCAACCGTGGTATTTTTAGCTCTGTCTCAAAGCTAGACTTTTTCATTTGGGACATTTCATTGGCCTCGTCAGTGGCATTCCACCCACGCGGTCTCTCCGCTCTTGTTTGGAGATCTAAATGAGAAATCAACCACGGCAACACACAGTCAGCTGCTCGGATTCAGCGCCTGATTGGCTGTCATTTTAATAAGGTATAAAGAGCAGCAGTGCTTCAATTACACGTTAGCAGCTCAAACCTGACGGTGGCGGCAGCAGGCAGACTGTAAATCTGCAGGGAGTGAGGTAAAGAGTTCAGAACACAGCTAATCAGCTCGCTATGAACTCGCTTGACCTCCATTAATGCAGACAGCAACCTGACTTCATTCAGATCCACCACACGGACAGCCGGAACAGGCTTTAATGCACTGCTGGAAGATCTTATGTGGTCCTCAGAAGTGTGCATCTGGATTATTATGCAACCAAATTAAGAGCACATCTGGATTATTATAGTTACCTAAAACTGTAAAAAGAATTGCTACTTGAGATAAATTATAATTTTTGTTTAACTTGTTTTATTTCAGCTAGTTGCCATGGCAACATTTCATTTAGTTTGACTTCAAGGTCTCTACACGTTTTCCATTTCAAAATTCCAGACTTTTCCAGACTTCTCTGCGGATTTTTCAGACCATATGTCTTTAACATTTGATAAATGGTTTTAAAATGAAACTGTTAACATGCATGTAACATTCTGACTATGTATGCGATTATGTTGCCAAATAATTTACAGAATGTATGTAGGTACTGTAACTGATACAAATCAATTTACACCAAACCCAGACACGTTCAGTGCTTTTTATTTTATTTATTTTTTTGCAGCATTTTATTAAATCTATAAAGTTAAAATACAGGATTGTGTTTGATGCACTTTAAAAAAAAGTTTTTAACATTTATATTATACATTTTAAAATTATATAGTGTTTGATCAAATTTATTTTTATTTAGAAGATATTATTTTCTAAATAATAGCAGGATATGGCACCCAGTATAACAATGTTTGCTAGAAATTTACTGCTAAAATAATTTATTATCAGGCATTATCACTCCATCCGAGTCCTAACCCATAAAGTACTCAACCATATAGCATTATTTTCAGTTTATTATTCTATAAACACTTGCAGAGTGTTATATCCAGGGATGCAAACACATGTATGGGTCAAAAGAGAGAGGTTATCGAAGCCCTCGCCAAATATCCAGATACTTACATAATTGTGATGAATTTAATCCTTTGTAAGTTAGCATTTTGCGGTGTAAGATTACAGTTAACACCTTTAAATATCACATAAATTTATTATGTATTTTTATTAAACTTAGTGAGTGTATAAATCAGCAGCAAAAAGTAATTCTTGAGAAAATCTGCACAGTAATTTTATAAAATCTAAACATGTTAATAAAAACAAATTACTATTAGTACTCTTATAAAATTCAATCAGGCAATCATACATTTCACAATTTTATATTTATATATGAATGTCAAGAATTCAGAAGTGTATATTTATATAGCCTACACTACACTACACAGAAATAATATACAATTAAATTATGCTTATTTTAAATGTATTGTGCAGGCTAGGTATAAAAAAAATATAGGCTTTTAATAATCTTTCAGTGCGCAAAACCATGATAATATGAAACGCTTCAAAACAGAGCGCACAAAGCGCGTATGCGCATCGCAGGTGCAGAATGATGTGCTCAAAGCAACATGGAGTCACAGTGTGCAGCGCTGCACAAGTGCGCATTTAAAAGTTCACATTATAATGTGAATATATCATATTGGAGAGAGTTTTACCGTGCATCCTGCTGTAACCGGACGAGGCGCCCGCGCTGTTTGAATACTGAATGGAGAATGATTGACAGCCGCAAAGGAGGGAAAACGAGTTTCCGTAAACTTTAATTTAATGATGTAAATAGACTTCTGTCCCTCACATTAAGCTATGGAATGGCTTCAGATGACTTTGTGAAATTATAATCAGACGCTCTCAGACCCAAGTCACCCAAACTGACGTGAAAAAAGCGGGAGGCGCCGAAAAGCGCGCTGTTTGCATCCCTGCATATCTGACTAAATGGAAATGACTAAAAATCTAATTCCATAATGTGTAGGAACCCTGTAACTTGATCATAACTTAAAACTAAAATGTATTTAAAATGAAATAAAATAAATGTACTAAAACTTTAACTAAAATAAAAAAATGGAAAATATAAAAACTATTTCAAAATATTAAAAACTATATAGTCACTCAATGACACTAAAATAATGACTTTAAAGGCACTCACCAGTCTGCTGATCTCCTCCTGTCGGTCTGGTGCTGATCTCGCTGTGGCTTTGATCATGGTGGAGGTTTGATTATCTGTCAGTTTCTTGATGCACCGCTGCCCTGCTACAATGTTGCACACCTACGAGAACAGCAGAGCGTATAAGAACAGAGACTGTGGTCTATGGCCATCACAGCGTGAGGATGACAGGACTCACCTCCAGGGGCAGGTAGGTGTGTTTCTGCTCCTGGCCCACCTGTAGACAGGGCAGGTGCGGGTATTTGAGCTGCAGGTTGTACTTTTCTCTGAAATACTGAGCTACTGTTCGTTCTACAGTTTGGCCATTCTCCAACTGCAAAGGGAACCTGGAAGAAATCAGGAAACTTGATCAAACAACACACCACCACTAGAGGGCATCAAAAACTAGAGCTAAACTGCTTCCCTCAGTCCAAACATTTGGGCTATGCTTGGAATAACATGCTCCTTTTACTATTTCTGCAGTACATACTGTGCATAATGTGTGAAGTGTGCGAATATCCTGCATGCAATATGATGAGGTCGTGTGGCAACAATGCAATATACATGACAATGCAGTTTTACATACTACACTATTTTTCTTGTAATTATTATAATACTTAATAGTATTACAGTAATACGAATCACCATTTAACATATTAGGACTTGTAAAAATAAAATGCTTTAATAATAATTATGAGGAAAATGTAATAGTCAAGAAAAAAAATTCAAACCATTTTAAATGGCACAAAACTTCATTTCATTTTATTTCTTACAATAAATAATGATAGAAAATTAAATTAAGATATATATATATATATATATATATATATATAAATAATGATAGAAAATTAAATTAAGATATATATATATATAAATAATGATAGAAAATTTAATTAAGATATATATATATATATAAATAATGATAGAAAATTAAATTAAGATATATATATATAAATAATGATAGAAAATTAAAGATATATATATATATAAATAATGATAGAAAATTAAATTAAGATATATATATATATATATATTTATATATAAATACATTTACATTTATTCATTAAATAATGATAGAAAATTAAATTAAGATATATATATATATATATATATATATATGGGTGGGTGGATGGATGGATGGATGGGTGGATGGGTGGGTGGATGGATGGATGGATGGATGGGTGGATGGGTGGATGGGTGGATGGATGGATGGATGGATGGATGGATGGGTGGGTGGGTGGATGGATGGGTGGATGGATGGGTGGGTGGATGGGTGGATGGATGGATGGGTGGGTGGGTGGATGGATGGATGGATGGATGGATGGGTGGATGGATGGATGGATGGGTGGATGGATGGATGGATGGGTGGATGGATGGCTATAACAAGCTTCAGTTCCGGCGGCGGTTTGACTAACGTTTGGTGGCTGGCGGGGCGGCGGGTCACATTGCAGACCCGGTACTTCCTCCGCATGGTTCCGCAGTGGGTCACCTCCACTTTCAGACCTGCACAGAAACCAGCCAATGAGAAAGAGACAAGCACATACAGGGGGTGGGACAATGAAACTGAAAAAGCTGGAGGTTTCACTCCTATATATGCGCGGCCTGATCGTAAGAGGAGAGTGTGAAGGATGAATTAGCAGAGCAATAGCACAGCTGTACATAAACTACTGCAATCCACACAACATAATGGGAGACATATGAGAGTTCAAAAGAGGACAAATTGTTGGTGCACGTCTCGCTTGCTCATCCGTGACCAAGTCTTTGTGGTGTATCGAGAGCTATGGTATGCTGGGTAATGTGGACCACCACGTAAGACGAACCACATCCAATAGGAGTAACTGTCGACAGAAGAGGAAGCTGTCTGAAAGAGATGTCCAGGTAATAAAAAACAAAACCACAGCTGCCCAACTCACTGCAGAATTAAATGCGCACCTCGACTCTCCGGTTTCCACCAAAACTCTTCGTCAGGAGTTCACAGTCGGGCTGCTATAGCCAAACGTTTGGTCATTCGTGCCAATGCAAATGCTGGATTCATTGGTGCCAACAGTGCAAATCTTGGGCTGTGGACAATGTGAAACACGTATCATTTTCTGATGAGTCTTTCCCACATCCGTGTGAGTTACGGCGTGGAGAAACCCAAAAGAGGCTGAACACCCGGACTGTCGCTGCCCAGAGTGAAGCCAGTGGAGGATCATCGATGGTTTGAGCTGCAATATCATGACAATCCTGACTGTGCTTGATAGACGCGTTACGCGTTAGGTCACCTGATGGAGTTTTAGGACACCATTAGGTCACCTGATGGAGTTTTAGGACACCATTAGGTCACCTGATGGAGTTTTAGGACACCATTAGGTCACTTGATGGAGTTTTTCGGTTCCTTGCCACTGTTGCCTTTGGCTTGCTCAGTTGGGGATATTTTGGGGATATTTAATTTAATTTTATCAATCAATAAATTCCTCTTGAAACAAACTTTGTTGTATTATTTTAATTTAATACTGTGAAGCTGCTTTGATACAATCTGTATTGTGAAAAGCGCTATACAAATAAACTTGACTTGACTTACTTCCAAGGACTACCAAACCATTCTGGAGGACCATGTGCCCTGTATCAGCATGATAATGCACCAATACACAGTAAGACTGGAGACCGAATGGTTTGATGAACATGAAGGTGAAGTTGAACATCTCCCGTGGCCTGCACAGTCACCAGATCTGAACATTATAGAGCCACTTTGGGGTGTTTTGGAGGAGCAATTCAGAAAACGTTTTCCTCCACCATCATCACATATAGTGTTGTCAAAGTACCGGTACTTCGGTGAAAATGTGACGATACCAGCATTTCTGTAGTACCGGGTATATTCGGTACCCACTAATAGGAGCTGCTTTAAGTCGCTTCCGTGTTTTTATCCAAGCGTGGGGTTCCAGACTAACTTTTTTACTTGGAGCACTGTCTGTATATATATATAGTGTCTGTGTATATTAAATATTTAAATATTAACCCTGCATGTTCAGCTCGTCTCTGTGTGAATGAATGGCGCAGACGCGCGGTTTCATTTACCACACACACACACACACACACACACACACACACACACAGAAGCACGAGTGACGCTCGCGCTGTTTTCAGTCTCTGCTGCCTCACGATATGATGACATGATGAAATTCATCTCCAGAGCCACTCTGAGAGTCACTTCATGAGCATTTTACAGTTTAATTTGAGAAAAAACTATCATCATATCATACACACACAGAAACTCAAAGGTATTCACGGTAACCCGTCAAAATAAAAGTTCGGTTGAACTTGAAGAAATAATTAGGCTACTGTACAGTAGATTTAGCAACGTCTCCATGGGATTTTCTTTATAAGGAATATTTACGTTTAAACAGCATGTAGCCTTTAATGCTTATATGTATTATTTTACTTATGATTACCGTCATAAATAAAGTCATTGAATTGAATTGAAAAATAGTTCCAACAGATTTTGCTGTGGTACCGAAATTGGTACCGAGAACCGTAACATTTTAATGGTATCGGTACCGACTACTGGAATTTTGGTACAGTGACATCCCTAATCACATAGTGACCTGGCCACTGTTCTGAAAGAGAAATGGCTCAAAATCCCTCTGGCCGCTGTGAAGGACTTGTATCTGTCATTCTCAAGACGAACTGATGCTGCATTGGCCGCAAAAGGAGGCCCTAGACCATATTGATAAATGATTGTGGACTAAAACCAGGTGTTTCAGTTTCATTGTCCAACCCCTACACACAAACACACAGGAACACACAGGAACACACAGGAACACACAGGAACACACAGGAACATGCACACGTACCTTTGATTTCTTTGGTGAATTTGACTCTGTGGGAGTCTGTGAGGGGGCGAGGCTGCTCATCGATGTTGTGGATGTCCAGAACCTCACACATGAACTGAATAACTGGCTGTGCTTTGTAGAAAGCCGTGGCTGACACTGCGAGACAAAAGAGAGGAAAACTGATAAAAACACAGTTCAACTCATCATTTAGAAGAGGTCATGAGGAATCCATCCTCTGCAGTAAAAAAAAAAAAAAAGTTCAGTGATGTAGCAGCATTGAGGGAGTATATATATATATATATTAGGGCTGTCACTTTTGAGAAAAATCTAATTGAATATCAAGCAATGTATTCGAAAATATTTGAATATCTACGAGTAAAATGTAAAATGAAGTTAACGAACAACTTGATCCATCAGGAAACGCCACATGGTCGCTGAATTTCACTGCGCTTCATGAAGAGTTTTTCTTTTGAGTGAAAAAGCCGTTCGCCGGAGATGTGTTAAAAGATAGCGGAGTACATTCATGATTAGGCTACCGGTATAATAATCCTCCTGGCGCCGGGTCTGAGTGAGTAATTTACTCTCTTACCTTTGTTCTTTGATTAACATTAATGACACTTTAAGACCAGCCGCTGCGGACAGAGACGCGATCTGACACACGTCCCATTTTCTCACAAATCTCTACATTCATTTAAATAATTTAAGACTGCTCTTATGAGGACACTCGACAAAACAGACATTTGGCATAATGTGTGTGTTATGGTTTGTTCAAGCCCGAATGAGAACTCGATACTGACACGCGTCTTTTCTGTGTGTGTGTGTGTGTGTGTGTGTGTGTGTGTGTGTGTGTGTGTGTGTGTGTGTGTGTGTGTGTGTGTGTGTGTGTGTGTGTGTGTGTGTGTGTGTGTGTGTGTGTAATAGGCAGGAATTACAGCGCGGTCTCTTTAGTCTTGTCGTTATCTTCCATTTTCAAAACAAACTGGTTATTGGCTATTATTGGCTTGATTTGGTCATGGGCCTACGCTACGTTTAGAGCGGCCGCTACTGGATGAGATGGCAAACAATAAAATAAAAAGCAAACGGTCTAATCATAGACTGTAAAAAATGCGCAAAACATGGCACTTTAAAAACCATATAGTTTATATATAGTTCGATTTCGGATATTTCACGTCATGTTCGAATGCATAATCGAATATCGAATAAAAAGTGAAAGCCCTAATATATATAAATCTTTTTCTTGTTTTTTTTTTTAGTTGTAACAAAGAGGAGAAGTGGCTTGTTTTTTGTCAGTGATCGCTATTGCAGGGCTTTATGCCAAGTGATTGCTTACGATCTACTTGATGAATTATGACAATATTTACTTTATGGTGTTAGTAATGTAATATGTTTCAGATGGTTGCAAGAGTGCATATTTTATCCCCCACTTCTCTTTGAATGAGCAACTTGATGTAAAGACATTTCAAGATAAGAAGTCCTGGTTTATTATGAGCTTGTTTAAAATTAAAATTTACAAATGTATTTTTTTTTTTTTTTTGGTTATTATTCGTATTTCGGTTATATAATAAATTGTACTTGGCATTTAATTCAATGCTTTAAATTAAATCCTTTTGCTTGTAAATGTCTCCTCGTATCCCTTTATTAAGGAAAAACAAATGATTTGATAAATTTCACTGCACCCCTAAAGTTCTTTAAACACTCCTAAAATGATAAAATGTGGCTCCCTGGGAAAAAAGTAAGCGTAAAGCCCTGTATTGGGTGTTTAGCTATAGGTTATCGATATGATTTTTCCCCTCCATTTCTAATTTGACTTCACTAAACTTTCAGCGAACTAAAATCTCTGGTCCAGTTAAGATGTTGCTCTTTATTAGTCCTGTGAGAAAACAAACACAAATGTTAATGTGAACTCAAAGCCGGTCTTTCGCGCTCTTTCTGAGCCCATTCACTCCATTATAAGTGTTACAATGAGCCAGTGAAAGGAGAGACGATTTCAGACGGTTAGACTTTTCCCTGCCCTTTAGTGGAGAGGGGGAGGAGTAGGCGATGCAACCAACTGACTTATGGGAGACTGAGAGAGCGGGAAAACATGCAGATGGAGAGACACAGAACTGGTGAACTTGGAGAGAGAGAGAGAAAGAGGGACTCATTTAACGCCCCCCTTCAATCAAACAAACCCCCACCCGCCATCTTTCATCCCCAGGGCAACAGTGTGAACAGTTCCCACACTCTGTGCTAACACACATGCTAAGCCTCGTCAGGAAACTCAAAGGATGCACACCGTCGATGTTGAGCATCATCTTCCACATGGCTGGCCGAACTGACTGGTGGAAGCCGAACCACACCTCCCTGCCTCCACCCAGAGGATGGTCGTAGCCCTCCGGAGCAGAGAAGAATGAGCGGCCCACGGGTGTGTACCTGAGAGAAACAATCACAGAATGTTATATACTTCATGTATCCACTAAACCCACCAGTTGATAAAGTTACAGTAAAAAAAACTTCAGTCAGAATTGCGAGATATAAAGTCAGAATTGCATGAAATAAAGTCGCAATTGCGTCTTATAAAGTCAGAATTCTGACATCTTTTCTCAGAATTGTTAGATATAAACTCACAATTCTAAGGGGGAAAAAAGACGGACTTTACTGACTTTATAACACGCAATTGCGACTTTATATCATGCAATTCTGACTTTATACCTCCCAATTGCGACTTTATTTCTCAGAATTGTGACTTTATATCTGGCAATTGCGACTTTATTTCTCAGAATTGCGACTTTATTTCTCGCAAATGTGAGAAAAAAAGTCGCAATTATTATTATTTATGTATTATACAGTGGCGGAAGCAAGCTTCCATAAGTCGGCATGAAATCAAAACTGACCCCGTTTGTTTTCTTAGTTAATGCTTAAATGTTACTGTGAAAGATTTATCCATTTTTTATATATATAATATATTTATTTATTTATTTATGTGTTTGTTTGTTTGTTTATTTATTTATTGACTGTAATCTTTAATAAAAATGTCATAAGTTGCTTTTCCTGTGAAATGTTCACTTGACATCTATGACATATGCAAGTCCTTGCAATCAACAACCAACAGATAAAATCAAGAAGACCCAGATGTTTCACTAGAAATATACACTACCGTTCAAAAGTGGTCTATCTTATGAGAAAAATAAACTTGTGAAAAATGCAGTAATATCATGAAATGTAGTTTATTCCTGTGATCAGTAGGGATGTCCCAATCCGATCCACGGCATCGGTATCGTGCCGATACTGGCCCAAAACGCTAGATCGGATATCGGAGGGGAGAAAAAAAATGATCCGATACGATACCTATTAGGGGTGGAATGCAATGGCGCCACCAGGGGGTGGCCAGGGGTGGCCGTGGCCACCCCTGGCTGACTCCTGGCCACCCCACTGGCCACCCCGCTGGCCAGTATACATTTTAGTAGCATCAGTTATGCATTTCATCCCTAATGCACAGCCAGGCAGGCAAGCCGCTCTAGACCTTCGATCGCACACAGTAGCCAGTACTCCCCCGCCCCCTCCGTCCATGCCGCTGTTGTGCGCTCAGACAGCAACAGCTCAGCGCGTGCCCGTCGGTCAACAATTTCAAAAGAAGTTAGGAAAGAAGACGAAGAAGACTCCCGCGTCAGTTTGGGTGACAAAGTCATCTGAAGTCATTCCATAGCTTAATGTGAGGGACAGAAGTCTATTTACATCATTAAAGTTTACGGAAATTTGTATTTCCTAGATCACACACATCACAAGGACTATGAATCGGCATCAAACGCACAATAACTGGAATTTAAAACTGTGAAACAAATGATCAATAAACTGTTGGACAGATATACACTAGGATTTGTGCGCTTGACATTTCTTCGCTTTGTGCCTTTTAAATGCGCACTTGTGCAGCGCAGCGCTGCACACTGTGACTCCATGTTGCTTTGAGCACATCATTCTGCACCCGCGATGCGCATACACGCTTTGTGCGCTCTGTTTTGAAGCGTTTCATATTATCATGGTTTTGCGCACTGAAAGATTATTAAAAGCCTATATTTTTTATACCTAGCCTGCTCAATACATTTAAAATAAGCATAATTTAATTGTATATTATTTCTTTGTAGTGTAGGCTATATAAATATATACACTTCTGAATTCTTGACATTAATATATAAATATAATATATTTGTATCTGCCAGTATCTGCTTTTCCCCAGTAACTGTTTTGTTTGCAATAAATGTACACCTTATGCCAAATATAATTGCAAAATACAACAGAATTGTTGTGCAACTCAAAATGTTAACTGTACTGTTATTAGTCTATGCACATTATATCATTAGTAACATTAAATATAACACAATAAACCATCATATAGTATATCAGTAGGAGTTTCCTTAAGTCTTTCTAAAAGTTTACTACAGGCCGGTTTACTACAACAGTAGAAAAAAGTTCTGAAATTATGGTTTATAGTTTTGGTGTGCCACCCCAAGATTTTAAGTGGCCCAATCTGGCCACCCCTATGAAAAATTTCTGGAGGCGCCACTGGTGGAATGGTACATGTATTCGTACTGAACGTACGTTCGGTGCATGGATTTACACAGAGAATACACGGTGTAAAAATAAATAAAACTCGCGTGCACATTATTTAATGTAATATGGAACTAACGATACTGTTAGATACGCGCATAGACATATGCGGGTTCTTTTGGGACGGACACCTAATCTGTAGCCCCGCCTTAGCTCTGAACGCGCGTCTATATCGCTTCAAACGCTCGCTTTATCATTATACGCGCGCGGCGGGTCCTATTCGCTTTGGACGCGCGAATGGATTCAAACTGTTCAATCATCGAACTATACGCGATAGACGCGAATTTGACGCTCTATTCGCGTTTGGTGTGAATGCAGCAAAATGAACAGGCTGCGATGTCAAGATTGCAATGCTGTGTGTGTGTGTGTGTGTGTCAGAGAGAGAGAGGCACGGGCGCGATCGAACAGTGGAAACATAAAAACATACTCCGTCATTTTCATACAGGACATCATTAAAACTGCAAAAAGTGTTTAGCCTACTTATATTTGTGTAAAACACAACATTGTGCTTTTGTCAAACTGTAACTGCCACCCAACCAAAATCACACACACACACACACACACACACACACACACACACACACACACGCTGTTTAAAAGCAAAAATGATCTCATCTTTTGGACATTCATCATATTGCATTGGTTTTCATTTATTGTCCTAAAACAGACTAATCTGTTTATTTTTAATTTACACATTCTACATTGATTAAAAAAGAAAATTAAATGTGTTTTTAAAAGTATTATTATTTTATACAGAAATAAATTATTTATAATTCAGATGAGAATAAAGTTAAAGTTAATTAAAATTTTAAGGAAACAAATATATTGATCTAAAATATAGCAAATTAATTTTAAATTCATTCAGGTTACCAAACATATCTCAAGGTCTTTTGAATAAAGTGTGGCAGTCTTTCATTATCAGCTGTTGTTGTGGACTATATACTGGAGAAGTATTTGTTCTCCATTTGAGTGAGATGTTTTTATGTGGCTAATTGAGCAAAGTGCTTCCATATATTTTATTATTAGTAGTATTAGTTCAAGAATAAAATAAAAATATCGGATTGATATCGGTATCGGCAAATAGCCAAAGCTGCGACATCGGTATCGTATCGGAAGTGAAAAAGTGGTATCGGGACATCCCTAGTGATCAGCATCATTACTCCAGTCTTCAGTGTCACATGATCCTTCTGAAATCATTCTAATATGCTGATTTGCTGCTTGAGAAACATTTATTATTACTATCAATGTTGATTACAGTACAGCTTATTTTATTTTAGGATTCTTTGATGAATAGTACGATCAAATAGCATTTTTTGAAACTAAAATGTCTTCATTGTCGCTTTTGATACCGTAAAGTCGATCACAACTTTTATCACTTCGATCACAACCAATTTTAAGCATCTTTTGTTTGCAGAATCCACTTGCTTATTTGCAACTTGATATTTTGATATCTAATGCATTGACATATGCAAACTGTGTTCAAATAACTCCGGGGTCACAGTTTAACAATAAAATATATTATATGAACTTGAACTATAAGGTGTGTAGGCGTGTCAGGGCGACCAGCTAATGTTTATCTGTGTGTGGGACATTCTGAGATATGGCTGCACGTGCACTCACTTCATGGAGGGTAGATGGCGTAGAACCACATCCACAGCGTGAACTGGGTTGGTGCTGATTGGCTTGTCCAGCTCCAAGGGCTCTGACATACTGCGACCGGTGAGTACCTCGTGCAACAGGTGCCAGCTCACCAGGGACACAAACTTAATACTGACTTTAAAGGGGCGGTCTTTGCCTCCTTCCCCTGGCAGCGTGACATCCAGATCCACCTGTGGACACATAACAAGTAGTAATACAGCAAAAAAAAAAATTTTTGTTATTAAAAATTAATAAAAATGCGATTTAAACTTAAAAAAAGAAAGAAATCTTTGCTATTTGCTAAGGATTTGCTATCCTAGTTATTTGTAGTAGGAGTGCACAATTTGGCCAAAACTTTGTGGATTCTATATAAATATGACCATAAAATAATAATAATAATTAGCAGTAGTAGTATCAATAAAATTACAGTAAAATTTCACTGTAAAATATATATATTTTTTAAATAATATAATTTTATTTTACATTACAACAGCTAAATTACAATACTAATATTTATTGCTTGATAATTGATAATGTCTTCATTTTCAAACGTTAAACCATCAAATTTTCATTTTGATGGAAAGCCCCTTTAAGGGTTAATTCACCCAAAAATGTAAATGATCCCATAATTTACCATCAAGCCATCCTAGGTGTATATGAGTTTCTTCTTTCAGCCGAACACAGTCAAAGTTATATTAAAAAAATATCCTGGCTCTTCCCAGCTTTAATATGGGAGTGAATGGTACCTGAGATTTTGAAGCCCAAAAAAGCGCATCCATCCATCATAAAAGTAATCCATACGGCTCCATATATATAACTTTATAAACTATAATCTCTGGCTTCCGGTAACGGCCGTACGCAAGTCGAAATCTAGCGGAAAAGTGACCTCTGACCCGACACCTAGGATGGCTTGAGCGCAAGTAAATAATGGGATAATTTTTGGGTGAACTAACTTTTAAAGCTTCTCTTATGTTGATAAGTGCTTCTCATCACAAGTTTGGGAAGATGGTTAATTTAGAGCAGATGCAGAGATAGATAATCACCCGAAGCCAAGCCATATCAAGATTTCTGTGTTATTTTGATTAATCATCCAGCCCTAGAATATCATCATGATTTTGATGTGCACATTTCCTACAGAGCATGTCATTGAATCATTTGTGCATCCAAGCAGAGTGCACCCATGATGCCAAAGTGGGTCGCTCACTATGCTTTTGAACAGAGCGTGTGTTTCTTTACCCCAGCTGGCGCCACAGGTAGTGGGTTGGCGGTGTAGAGACTTTTCTTCCCATCATAAACTGGCCTTCGATCCCCAAAGATGGTGACCTTAAAGTGCTGCACCATGGAGTCCACAACCTCCCTGCAGAGACAACATCACTCATCAGGAGGGCGTCCACAAGAGTCAGTCATAAACTTTGAGCAATTCCTCACACATCCTACCTGTTCACACGGCGTGGACACTTCTCAGGCTTGATGTCCACCTCATACAGGTAGACGTCCATCTTGGGGATCTCCACCTGGAAGCAGTTGGCCAGCAGCTTGATGGGTTTCCCCATGGTGCCATAGCCGGGCCTCCGTGGCACGGAGAACAGGGACTGGGCCCCAACGGCTCCTGGAGTGAGGAGGACAGAATAAGACTGTAATGTAACTGGCCAGGCCAGGTGGATATGTCCTCAATCAAGAACAGCTTTCAAAACAACAACAACCCAAAATAAAAAGCCCCAAAAAGCCAAATCCCACCCATCATATAATGAACAAATGTGTCAACACTTCAAGCGTCTGATGCAACACACGTTCAGCTGACGGACACACCGTTTCTATTTTTTGTTTGCATTGCTACTTCAACTGGTCTTTAATAAAATCATTAGAAATTATTATAAATAAATACTAAATATTTAAATATTCAATATATATGATTAAATATAATAAAAATAGCATGTGTGTGTGAATTGACTGTTTTTAAATTAAATAGTTAAATAATAATTCAATAATAAATAAATGCAACAATAATACTAATAGTAATAAAAAAATATTATACATTTTAAATAATAATGATATTATTAAATAGGGGTGCTCCGATCAGGATTTTTGGGGCCGATCACCGATTGCTGGACGCTGTATCACCCAAAACCAATAAATAAATACTAAATATTTAAATATTCAATATAAATTAATAAATATAATATAAATGTGTGTGAATTGACTTTTTAAATTAAATTTAAATAGTTGAATAATTTGAATATTTGTTATACATTTAAATAATAAGTTGAATAATAATTCAATAATAAATACATTTAACAATAATACTAATAGTAATAATCTTATTTTATTATTATTGTTATTATTATATATTTTCAGTTATTATTATTATTATTATACATTTTCAGTAAATTATATATATAAAAAAAATTAAATAGAAGTAGTAAAAACAATACCAATTCAACTATTTTAATACCGATTATAATAATAATAATAATAATAATTAATAATAATAATGACAATTTTTATTATTACAATAATATCAACAACAATAATATATTTTCAAAGCTAGCTTGTAATGGCAAAAAGATGCTGAATCAAATCACATTCTATGTTAAAATAAGTTCTCAAAACAATGAGTAAGTGATAAATGATGTTGATTTATGGACCGACTACAGTCAGTTCAAGCCAGTTACATCATCGCTCGGCTCTCGAGTGAATGGAAACGTTCGGCTGTGAGTTTCACAGATCCCCTGGCTGAGCAACAGCACCATTTCAGGACAAATTGGGAAAGGGACTAGTTTTGAAGGCTGTCTGCTAGTGACAAAGAAGAAGCCATTGCCCTCGACAGCCGGCTGATGCCTACAGAGAGATGCTGGAACTCTAATACCAGCTTCATGATGGAGTCTGACAGTGATTGCAGTTAATGGTCCCCTGACTGTGAGACGCCCAGGGCACACTTGCAGAGTTCAGCAACTTTGTGGAGGAAGGGGGGAAAAAAAACACAATAAGCAGAAGTGATGGTGATGCTCAATGAATCAATGTTGCCATTCTCAGAAATGGGATTTCTGACCCACAAGTCACTTTTGTGCAGTGACATCAAGCTGTATTAAACTGATCCTCATGGCCCACACATCCGGCCATACACACTTCTGTTTCAAACACATCTCTCACCTGCATGGGAAGTGGTTAGATTTCATCTATTTAAAGCTAAAGGTGATGCATGCACCTGATTTCTCCCTTTGCCAGGTTCAATGTGCAAAGACGGGTTAGCACAATAACAATAATTTGAACTCCTCAATACTAAATCAAAACCTTGATACAAACAGACTAATAGGCAGACTGTTGAATATGCATGATAGATTTGCATATCACATAAAGGGTCCATTTAGCAATTCATTTTGATACATGCATGTAATCTGTCATGTTCATTGATCAGGAATGTCCAAAAGCATTTCCAAATACATTCTCCAAAAATTCCACAACATAAACGTAATATATTGTGAAGCGAGGGAAAGCTCAAACAGTCGAAAAGTAATGAAAGCTCAATTAAAAGGCAGACAAGTTTATTTATAAGTCATATTTCACACACAACAGTAATTTTATGTACCTCACCATAAGTGATCAAAAATAAAAATCACAAGAGGCAAGAAATAAAAAGAACAACAAATTGATTTAAAACGTATTAAAACGAATGAGAGAATAAAAAACCATACACAAATAAAGTGCAAATTGAAAGTAAAAGTCAAATATAAAAAAATTAAATAAATTTAAAAAAAGAATAAAAGCTATAAACAAAATGAAAAAAAAAATACAAAAACACTCTGAATGTTTGGTTAAATGGTCCAACATGTTCTGGTTCAACAAATGGTGTATTTTTATTTAAAGGAATTAATTAATCATAAAAGCGATTTGAGAGAATAAAGAAAAAGAAAGGCTTATTGTATTAGTGAAATAATTGTAACCATTTGCAAATAATATTTTATTTTTAAGTATGCATGCATTCGCTCTAAATTAATCAAGGAAATTATAGCATATTTTCAATTCAAAAAGGCAAAATTTGATAGATAAATAAATAAATAAAAAGTTGAGTAATTTGCGTCACCGGATACTGTCGGTAGTTGAACATTTCGATTGTAAAACAGTCAAATTTTAAATGTTTATCTACTTACATGATTTTACCAGGCATTTGTTCACTTTTAGTCATCCTAACAACAAACAGAGCGGTGCGTGATGGAGCGCATCAGAGCAGCATCAAGAATATCAAACATTGCAGTGAATCTCTTATTTGCATCTTAAATTTATGTTTATTGCCAATAATAATGACAGGTTTGCGAAAGTGCAGAACTCGGTGAGCTCGTGCAAAACATCTTCAGCACGGCGACTCATTTAAACACCTCTGATTGGCCGATGCGTTCAACAGACATGTCTGTGATTGGCTACAATGCTCAACGCTGCAAAAGCACGTCGTAAGTTCCTTTAATGCAAAGGGAAAAATAAAAATAAAACTGTAATATGCACTTTTCATGATCAGAATCACGGCTACTGTAATCTTATTCACATTTGTTTTTCTGATTAATTGTTTTGCTCTAGGAGAAAGACAAGGTAACAAAACATTCGGGGCTTAAGCCCCCTTAGCCCAGCCCTAGCGCCGCCCCTGCCACTAGCAGATATTATACGCTTCGCCTTTAAGAGGACAACCCAGTGTGTCAAAACACAAGCAGTCTGGCTTCTGCAGCATCTAACAAGATTCTGGTAACGAGACAGCAGAAGTTTACCGAAGGTTCAGTCCGGCATTACCCATCAAATGGCATCTGAGATGCGTCTGTGCTAAACGCGTGTCGGGCTGAGAGTGATTCATCCCGGTTTGACTCATAACCGCTGCTCAAGAGAGCAGGGTCACGTTTAAAAAAACAAGACTCGCTCACAGAAGCTGGCGAGGGTCAGAATGAATCATTAGCTGGTGTGTGTAATGAGCGCAAACACCGGCTTCCAGGAGAAAAACTTAATTGATTTTAGTGATAACGTACAAACCCTTCATGACGAACCTAACATGAAGAGGTTTGCTACAAAATAACCATTACTCATCTTCTTTTATGTTGCCCTGTCATTTTTTATAATACATATGCATGTACTCTACCATTCAAAAGTTTGAGGTCAGAAAGTTTTTTGTTATTTTTAAAGAAATTAATACTTTTATTGAGCAAGGACGCATTGAATTGGTTAAAAGTGACAGTAAAAACATTTATAATGTCAGATCTCTGTTTCAAATAAACGCTGTTCTTTTGAACTCTCTATTCATCAAAGAACACTGACACAATGTATCAGTTTCCACATAAACATGAAGCAGCAGCACAACTGTTTCCAACACTGATAATAATCAGCAAATCAGCATATTAGAGTGATTCCTGAAGGATCATGTGACACTGAAGACTGGAGTAATGATGCTGAAAATTCAGCTTTGATCACAGGAATAAATTACATTTTACAATATATTCACAAAGAAAAGAGTTATTTTAAATTGTAATAATATTTCACTGTTTCACTATTTTTTAATGAATTTTGTATTATAATTTCAGCTTTATTTTCATAAATCCCACTGACCGCAAACTTTTCAACATTCGTGTACATTTTGTCTTGATATACCCAATGCAACATTTAGATCTCCTAAATAAATAAATTAGCAAGTTTGGTGAAATGCAAAAAACATTTGATTTGAAAAGTCTAATGTTTCAATCATACAAAGAATAAACGAATTACATTGTAATGCGATCAATTACATTTATATAGTGAATGTACTGTATACTGAACAATTGTTTTTATTCAACCAATTACTTACAATTTATATTGATACTGATTCATAAAATTTATATTGATACGGATTCATAACATTTATATTGACATGGATTCATAAAATAAATAAAGTACTATTGGCCGCTTCTCTAACGCTAATTAATAAGAGGAATCGTTCTGCCTCCACCTAAGCTCCGCCCATAAAAACATCATGTTTACTAACTGAAAAGGGGTCTATACTAAATTGTTTTTATTTCTTTTATTATCAATATAAATTTTATGTAATTTAAATAAAGTACCTCAATCTTATTTTCTACCAAATACTTTTTTTTTAGCTTTGAATTAAACGCGTTCATCTCGGATCTGATTGGTTAGGTTCAACTGCACATAAATAGGAAAACTACTTTCAGAAGCGAGGCAGCTAAAAGTGTGCGCTCACTGTTCTGTCAGGAATCTGGTTCCCCTTTTTCACCTGGTGGGCCTCTTCCAGCAGACACGGGCCAGTCCGAGAGACCCCAGCCTTTCACACGCAGCCAGACCGACAGGGCCGTCTGAAACCCCAGACCATTGTGTCTTTGTCATGGAAATCACCCTCTGCCTCCAGTAGACTGATAACCATTTGATTCTACGCCGAACACAGACTCGTGGATGTCTACACCATAGACCAGTGGTTCTCAAACTGGGGTACGTGAGGAGACAGAAGGGGGTACGCGAACAAAATACTGAGTTTTGCCATTCATTTAATTCTATCCCACCTTAAAAATAACATTAAAACATATATTTCTATCAGGTAAAATGCGTTAAATACATGACGCCCGATCAAATTACCTCATCTTCTGCGGTCAAAACTGACTGCAATCACACAAGCAGCGTGCCGATATGCTACTGTAGGCTGCGTGCAGATTATGCTGCCCTGGCAAATCGCGCTATACTGCCGTTCTCGACAATGTAGCCCGTCTTTGTAAAAATGGGGATTTAGTGATTTAGAACAAATATAGACACTAGACTGTGCATTGAGATCGATTTAATATTCAAACTCTCTTGGATACAGAGACATACCCTGCGTGAGTTCCTGTGTTTAATGTTGATCACATATTATACAAATATCCACACGACTGCAAATGTGACGGTGATTTTATACAACAGCTCAACAAACAAAAGGTATTGATATTAAGTGAGGATCAAAAAAACAGTATTGTCAGTATTTTTTGCAACAAAATAACAGCTCCAACGAAAGCCACAGCAGTGTTTGTGAACGAATCTGCAGCTTTGAACAAATCGTGAGAGTCATATTACAGCCACTTCGTTACTGAATGAATGAATGACTCGATGACTCACTCATAAAGACAGTGACTTACTGCCACCTACTGGCGGTTTTAATTTAATATTTCAAAGCATCAGTTCGTTTTACAAACCTGTGCACATATATTCAAACGCACATAACTATAGAACTAATTCTTAAAGCTACACTGTGTGATATTTTCCCCCATCTAGCGGTGAAATTGTATATGACTACCCAGTGAATATTAGTTTCTGTTCCTTTCAATTTCGAGGGCGTTTTAACTCCTACGGTGGCCGTATTATTCCAAGATTAACATGGCTTCCAGTTCGACTTCGTACAATTGCGCCTTTAAAACTATCACCTGTGATCCGTCGCAGCACAGATTTATGTTACAAGGTAAACAATACTTTTTCACCATTGACGTGAGGAAAAGTAACGCAAGTTATACTAGAGGTCGTTCTGGCGTTATGCACAACCATGCTATGGTTAGACAAGCAACTATAAAACTTCGAATTTACACAAATAGGCTGGATTACCTGCCGAGAGGAAAGCAGGCAACCTCGGCGTCCGTTTTAAAATCTTTGCTCCTCATGAGCTCTTTCCATCTGGGAAAAGTTACTCCAGTATTGACTTTGGTCTTGCTGATTTGCCTGTCGCGCTGACATTTTAATTCTCTCTTTCGCTTCCTTGGCGACTCTGTTACATGTCCTCGAAAATAGGCGTGATCCTCCATCAGCAATCTTTCAAATCTGCCGGCAGTCGCGAGTAATCTCCCCCTCGCATTCGTCTCTGTGTCACTGAGTGTAAAGCGTGAAAGGCGAAGCTTGAATTTACAAGTATGTCCCTCTTTGGCTAATGTAGTTTCAAGATGGAGGGGCAACATGGCGACCGGCATTCGAACCCCTCACCCGTATGTACTTTCAATGGCAGATTATAAACTTACGAGAATACTTTATTACTTGAAAGAAGTAAATATACATTAATGAGCACATATATTTTTGAAAGAACTAAGTGTTTTTTGCTAAGAATCAACTAAAAAAAATTACACAGTGTATCTTTAATGCGCATGTGAACGCCATCAGCGTTTATCACAGGTTCGCGTTTAAAGTCTGTGTAGAGAGAACGATGTCTTGGCGGCCCCTAATTTAATAACAAATGATCGATGTGACGGAAGCAAATCAATCAAAACTAACTTTAGCTGGAAAATAATATTATTAAAGAACCGCTATAAAGCCAAAACAATCTCTGTTACCTTAAATGATACGTTTATCTCTGTAAAGCTGCTTTGAAACAATCTACATTGTTAAAAGCGCTATATAAATGAAGATGACTTGGCTTTACCATCACTGCATATTCCTCTATTGAACTTTTTTATTTTTATTTAAAGCATTATTTCTTTTATAAAGGTATTTGTAAAGGTCGATTTAAAAATTGATTTAAAGGGGCAAATACTGTCCCTTACTGAAAAGGTGCGACTGCAGAGAGAGGGTACGCAGAAGGATGTTAAAAGCCTCAGGGGGTAGTGTTGTCACGATACCAAAATTATTGTTTCGATACCAATACCAAGTCAAGTATTGCGATTTCGATACTTTTTCGATACTTTTCCTGAAAAGGGAGAAACACTCTCAAATATCATTGCTGTGCTTTATTTTAAAACCAGGACAACATTCTAATCATATAACACACTAATAAATGAACATATGAACAGCAGATATATTAAACATTTGAACAAAATATGAAATATAAAAATATAAAAAATAAATTAGAGCAATGACATTCAAGGTAAAAAAAATTATAAATTTAGCAGCATTATCTCATTTATCATAAGAAACATAAGAGCTTTATCTTGATTCTGAACTTTGAATAAAAATATGAACAGCGATTATATTAAACAATGTTTAATATTGGTAACATATGATAAGCCTCATTGGTGATATATTTGACATGTGGGGAGAGAGTTGTGGAAGGCCTATACTTCATGTTAAACATAAATATATAGCAATAGCAGCAAAGACAACGTCGGCAGTGTTGACGGCAAAATAGGCTACAGAATACATTTATATTGTATTTATGTCAAAACTTTCAAACATCAAAATGTCATTTATTAATATGTATTCGTGTCAAAATGACATAGAAACATCTTTTCCTATTCTATTTTGCCTGGAAACGCTTCCAACACGCTTGCGTGTCGCGTGAAAAATAGGCGTCGGTTCTATTTCTAGCATGCACACGTTTTCCGCGCGTCTCGAGCTGCGCCCAGACGCGTGTGTCACGCAGGCAGTTAACATGGGAGCCGAAATAAAAACGGACACGACACGCAGTCAGTGTGTCGCCGGCATTACAAATCTGGAAGGCGGTCTTTCTTAGAAGTATCGATACTAATAAATTAAGGAATCGTGACGTTTTTCATTTCCGATTTACTTTTGAAGTATCGGTTCACCGTGCAACAGAGAAAGGTAGGCAACGTACTTCCATATGTCACTCCTCGCGTCATCTATTTCTACGAGTCGTGGACCACTTGTGCTCGCACATGCAGCCATCTCGCTGTAGTGTTTTGTCACATGACACTGACAGCGGCAGGTTCTTTGCTGCGTGCGTCAGGAAAAAAACACAGACGTCCATATGGGAGGCGTTTTTTTTTTTTTTTTTTTTTGTATCGATACTGATAAATTTAGGTATCGTGACGTTTTTAATTTCCGAGTATCGCGATACTTTTGAAGTATCGGTACACCGTGCAACACTATCAGGGGGTACGCCACTCTAAAAAGTTTGAGAACCACTATAGATTGTAAAAAAATATTGACGACGCCCCTTCGCTGTCTTCCATTGGTGAGAACTGAAGCCGCCAGTGTCCCGAGATGGCGCTGACATCTTGGGGTTTGAGTCTGCGCAGTAGCGATCTCGGGACCAGACCTGCGCAGAAGTGAGCAGGAAGTAAAGCCGTGTAATCAAGGCCCCGCCCCCCTCACTCTCAGTGTGAAATAATGAATTATAGAAATTTAGATATTAAATTTAAAGCTCCAATCACCTCAGTCCTCCGAAGATCCCGAAAAAAAGTCTGTTGGTGCTTCAGTGACTACTTCGCTCAGAGAACCTGTCAATCACAGCTGTCAATCATGATGTCACACCACCGTTTTTTATAGCATCAAATAACGAACTAAAAACAAACTTATTTAAAAAAAAAAGACACTTGAACTTACATCAGCGTGATAAAAACTACAGTAAATGACAGAAACCACCTTCTGAAAAAAGATATTTGAAGTGTAATTAAATTGTTTAGTTGGTCTCAAGTCCCGCTGAATAACACAGGGAGGCGGGGCTTATGACCTATACTAGGACCAGTCACCGGGGGGCGATCGAGACGTTTTGGCTTCATTTTTCAGGGCTTGTGCGGCATGCTTGGTCTACACACACACGCTCTGTACCAGACATCTGGATTCAGAGCGAGGCATGAGGGAGTGACGGGGATCTTGGGAAATGTGTGAGCCACGCTCGGAGTGGGTGGAAGAGGCGGCAGCGAGGCCTTTTCATCCTCCGCACACGCAACCACACACACTGTACTCTACCAGTGAGTCAGTACGCCACACTTCCTCGACTCTGGTCTCAGGGCTGAGCTTATTTTCCCACCGCCGCCCACTCACGAGCATACGTGCACCTCTCTCTCTCTCTCTCTCACGAGCTCGCTCACGAGCTCACGGGCTACAGCGTCATCTCCGTTTGTAAGGGAAACATAGTCAAGCGCCAAGGCCGCTCAGATAAAGGAGAGAGAGAGAGCAAGAATGAAGATCAGAAAAGGCCTGGGATAAGAAATCGTCACTCAAATAAGCTTTTGTGCACAATGGATGTTACAAGTCCATGTACCAGTTGATGATGCCAAGACATTCATTTACTCTGTTAAATTTGGTCACTGAAAATCTGTTCATTTTGCTCTGAAAGATTGATGCATTTAACTTGTAAAAATGTAAAAAAATGTGAAGTTGTTGCTGCATTTTAGAGCTGCACGATTCTGGGTAAATTGAGAATCTTTTTTTTTTGTTTCAAGCGGAGATCACGATTCTCCAACGTTTCAAAACGGATCATAACATGTAAATTACTAGAGATTCTGAATAAGTCTATTTGAAATGTTCAGGCCTAATTACTCTGAATGAATTGCAGCGCATTAATAAAAAAAAAATAGTTTTGAATGAATACTTTGATGACTCAATCATAAGAGAATCCCTTCTCTCGTTTCATTACTGGATGAATCATCTTTCTTTTTTTTTTTTTTTACAAATCTCTTGAATTAATTATTCAATCCCAATTCAATGTAATCAATTAAATCGCTATTTGAAGCGCTGTTACTTTCTAATGGTGATTTACTCAATTTTTTAAGCGCTACCGTGGACATCAGTGTTTATATCCAAACTATAACATTTTTCCCAGTTCTTCTGTGATAATAAGAATTTTTGTAACAGAAATAATGATAGTGTGTGGTTTAAAAGACTGTTTGTGAAGCCGTTTCATACACATCGGCTCAGTGGCACTTTCATACACACACTCTCTCTGGCTCAGCGACAGCAGAAACACATTTGAACATTATGGTGTGATTTTTTTGTCAAAGGTTTAATAGACACACGCGAATCGTTGTCATTAAGAAATGAGATTGTGTGGGTGTTTGAATCGAAATCGCGATGTTTGTACAGCTCAATAACATTTGCATTTAATTAGATTTATGTATGTTTACTTGAAAACTTCATCTCCAATAACAAAATATCATCTTAACCTAAATATTTGCCGATCACTATCGTGTCAGGTCATTATGCTCTAAAAACATGAGTTTGTCGGAAATGACTCTGTAATTTCAACATCCTGTCATCCAAATGCCTGTAAAATTTGGGCAGAGACAGCCTGCTTTTGGCATGTTAAAAATGCCTCGTTTGCCTGGCCAAAAACACTCGATGTAACAATACAGAAGCCCACAACACCCTAATGAGAGAGGAGAGAGCTGCCACCGGAGCCATTAGATTACTCCAATCTGTGCTCCTTACTGGCAAAACCATCGCTGTCCTCAGGTGACCCATAAACAGGGACTAAAGCGGGCAAGAAGTGACCATGTGGTGACCATGGAGACAGACATTTACAGCATCAGATACAGCCTGTAATTTTAGGAGGACAACGATCAAACAAGCAATGACAGAAAAATATTAATACCCCTAAAAGGAGAGCGTAAGAGTGATTAAGAGCAATTCATCATTCAGCCGAGCTGCTCTGTGCAGGCGGTCCTCTGAATCATTAATGCGAGAGCTCATTCACACAGTGGAGAACACTGTGAGCATGGACAGCAACAGCGACTGGCTGATTGCAAAGTAACACTGTGTCTACACACTAGAAGCGGCCGGCGTCAGCTCTGGTTGGAAGCACGTCATTCTCAACGTCCAATAACCGGACGAATCAGCTGTGAGCTCAAGGCTAAATCTTAGCAACAACAAAACAGCTGAAAATAAAATAAAAAACACAATATTATCCTATTAATCCAATTCTTAAACATGCATTCTTTGATCAATTCAGACAGAGCACCGTTCAGTGTTTCCTGCATCACTATTCAATGATACCATTAGTGAATCTTTTTTTCTTAAATGCTCAATCTTTGTGATTAAATACTCATTAAAAGTAACAGAAATCGGATTAATATTAGCTGATCACGGTGTTAAAATATTGGTTATTTGTATAAGCCTCAAATGCACCCTTAATAAGGAGGTTTCAAGCATTTACCAAAGCAAAATTGTCACAACAAAATGAAAAATAATATAAAAATGATTTTGTAGAATTGAAATAAATCTGGCATCAAACTAAAAAAAAACATAAGTTTAAGTACTAAAAATATATGCAAGCTATACGCATGTATATATTTACCAAATAAAAATGACAAAAGCATATAATGAGTATCTAAAACAAAATAAAACTGATTGTTTAAAAATAATAGCAACCAATTAAAATAATTCATAAATACTAAAATAGCATATAAATAATCCTAAAATAACACTAACCCCAATCATGAGAAATCTGAACTGTTTTGCTTTGGTTTTGAAAATAAATACAGGCTGAGCAAAGGTTGCACGCAGAAATTCACAACTACACTTAACTACTGACTAGCCAACCTGGTCAGTTTCCAGATGTCCAGCGATAAAGGCACTACTGTATTCTGAGCTCTCTACCTCTTCAGCAAACTACAGAATCACACACACACACACACACACACAATACAGCTGTTGTGGCCGTAATCCACAGAGGCTTGGGTTGTGGGAAAAGGCCGAGTGCTCAGCGGCAGGACACAATGGCGTCAGTCACGGCACCGGGTTCAGACGCATCGAGTGACAGAACACGACGGGAAGCGTGTATGTCTTTGCGTGTGTCCAGTTGGCAAACCGGTCGACAGAGTAACTGTCACCAATCAGCTCTCAACACTTGCTAGGGTAAAGATGTAACCTTTGAAAGACACAGTAATCCAGAGATTAGCACATGGTCAGAACATTTTGCCAGGTTTTTTGTTTTGCACGGTCTGTCTGAACTGCACAGCTGTGGAACGTCACAGAATTTGGCAAACTTTGGATTAATAAATCAAAAGTAGCCGAAAAATCTAAGTTTGATTAAATTGGTAAAGTAATGAATTAATTTGACTACCACCATTTTTAGCGATAAAAGCATGAACGCAGACAACACATTAATTTAATAATTAATTCATATAGTTTAAAGTATAGTATAAAGAATTAAATTGATTAGGCATACGTTTTGATTAATAAAATGTATTAAATCAATAATACAGAATTGAGAGAAATGGATTTCATAGAGACTTAACACACTGATTTAAGCCTCACAATCTTAAAGTAATATAACACAGTAACAGCTATTTTAAATCAAACATGATGAAAGCAATAACCTGCAGTTCAGCAAGCAAGTCAAATGAACTCAGTAACCGCTCCGACTGCTTCACAATTGATTTGGTTCTCACACACACACACACACACACACACACACACACACACACACACACACACACACACACACACACACACACACACACACACACACACACACACACACACACACACACACACACACACACACACACACACACACACACACACACACACACACACACACACACACACACACACACACACACACACACACACACACACACACCTCAACATCTAGGCTACAATAAGCTCTAGTAAATGAAGTTTGGCAAAACAGGGGGTCCGGGGTCTGCAGGGACAGAGGTTGGCCGGTGTTTGCCGAGGTAGGTCTACATGGCAGAGGAACCTCGACCACACCAAGAGTGCGGCTGATGAATAAGATCTATTCTGGGTTGAGACTCCACCACAGCTAGCCTAGGTGAAAGGCTCTCTGTGTAGTTAACAGGCTAAAGCCCCGTTCACACCGCCAGCGACTTTGTCGCTGTATGTCGCTAGTCTCTGTACTGTGAAGTCGCTTGTGGGCGTTTGTGGTGCTGTCGCTCTAATGTTATTGGTAGACTGCACGTCTGGCCATATCTATACAAAATACCATCACAAGTGATATACAACTATATCATTTTAATTTGACTAGGAATTAGGCAAAAAAAAAAAAGAAACAGTATGCTGTTGGGAGATAATTAAACTCTTTTCCATGCATCATTTTATTATATCCATGTATGTGGTTTAGAGCTTTGACTTTTGCCCAAAAATCATATTCGAAGTTTGTTTGTTTATTAATATTCGAATATTTATTAATAATATTTTGACGGAGATAGCATGGAGTCGATTCTGGCCTGCCTCGCCCCGGAGGACGCTAACGTCACCTACAGGAGCCCAGATGACCAATAATAGCCTTGCTAATGAGCTCGCGATTCACAACTTTACCAGGCGTGGAAAAAGTCTCGGAATCTGAATTGAAAACAATGTTTACAAGCAAACACATTTACAAAAAAGAATGCCCATAACAGGTTCGAATATTAAAAGCTGCCTAATATTCGTTCGAATATCTTTTTTTTTTTAATATTCGAATTATATTCGAATAGCGAAGTTCGGAGTCAAAGCCCTAATGTGGTTACAATCAAATCATATAAAACAGTGAAATCACCCTTGAACTCTTCTGTCTTGCCTGCACTCGAGACGGTGACGTGAGCTCCACTGAAAGTCTTCTTTCCTATTGGTTGTCGCTCACGAAAATCGCTTCTCATTCGCATAAAGTTGAAATTTTGAACTTTTGTCGTGTGTCTTGCGTCGCTTGACACGCCCACATTCTGTCGCTCGTGTCACCGGAAGTTGCCAGCGCTCCACTGAAATGAATGGGATTATGTCGCTGGCGTTGTGAACGGGGCTTAATTTGTTACGAGCACAGTGAGAAAAATAAGCAGAAAAGTTGCAATCACGAAGACATCTGAAAAGTCATAGTTCAGAGTAGGACTCGGAGACATAACCTAGGTCAAGCTCTTTCCCCCATGTCTACCTCTCATAGTTCAAATTCCCTCAGATCGCCTTTGCCTTCCCCCAACTAACCTTCAAAGGGACAAAAAGGGCCTAAAAGCCAAAGAGGGCCTCATGTACACAGAGAGATTGCTAAGCCCCCATACGCAACTACCATGAAAACATTCCCCAGCCCGACAACCCACTCCAGAGGGTCCGAAAACCTCCTCCTCGTCCACCTTTTTTTACTTCCACAATTTATGGCTTACACACTTTCAAGCAGCATTTTCACCCGTGATGCGGAGCACAATGCGTTGCTGTGTCTCAACACTGAGAACGAAAGGGATCACATTCTTGAGTTGTGATGGGTCATAGTGAACAGGGCTGGTCAATATTAAATCAAGCAATATCCTCCATATTCAATGATTTTAAGTGCTTTTTATTTGGCTATTGCGTTTCCTAAAAATTAGATGTACTGATCATTTTTAATGGCTTAATAACCAATATTCAGAGATAACAAAAAGCATAAACAAAGCGATAAGATAATAACCAAAATGTATTTATGCTTCTTCACACAATAACAATAAAATCATTCATCAATAACTTCTGAAGGTAAACAGCTCATGATCCTGCATTGAATGATAGAAAAAGTAAAATAATAATTGCAAGAAGCCCATTTGAATATTAAGTTACCTTTAAGAAATGTCAACAATTTATAAGTACCTTTATAAGTTACCATAAGTTACCTTTAAGAAATCATAACTAAATGTTCATTTAGAGGAATATTTAAAACATGCTTTGATTATTGTTAACTAGACGTTTAACTTAAGGAGGCACAGATATGAAAATTTTGGCCGATACCAATAACTCTTTATATCTGAAAGCCGATAACCGATATATTGGCGGATAAATCTAAATCCAAGTTTATGTAATTTTTGAGAGCCTTATTACAAAAACAAAAGTTTCATCATTATAATCCATGTCCAAACACACCATTATATATGATTTTATGTGGCCGACATGACAGACTTGTTGCACTTTTTTTTTCTTTTTTTTTAAGTGACTCCAATCATATTTCAGGCAATTCAAAACCATCATGTTGAACAGAGCACATCTGAAGTGTCTCAGCTGAAGGAAAGAATACATAATTTATCATAAAAAATTAACATATATCGGCCGATACCGATATGGTGACCGATATATCATGCATCCCTAGTTTAACTGTGTTTTACATACCTGCATTATCCATAATCCAATTAGCTACACTTTTCGATGTGGTAAACAAAACAAAATTATTGAAGAAGGTTTTACAAGAAAAAATTATTTCAGTCTGTCTAATCCAAAATTTCATGTTGAATTCAAAGTGCTACTTGTGAAATATACACTGTAAAAAATTTGGAGTAGGATTTACTTGAAAAAAGCTTGCTAATTTTTTTCACTCTGAAAATGCTAGTAAATTTACAAAGTTTGCCAAGTAAAAACCTAAACATTTATTAGTAGCTTTAATTAGAAATCTTTAAGTTAAATTTACTTGGAATATGGAATTAAGTAAACTTTACTTAACCTAGTTAAGTGAAAGTAACAAAGATAATAAGTAATTTTAACTTGGCTAGTAAAAGGTTGATTGATATCGATTTAGTTGAATATTCCTTTGCATTACATTTCACTCAAACAATAATATTGAATTATACCAATCATTTATAGTATGTGCTTTACTTAGATTATCTAAGTAATTTATAAGACATCATGTCAGATGTTAAGTCTCATGTGAATGCAAATACAGTACCTCAATACTTCGTAGACAATACACAATGACGGTAACATTTGATGGATCATTTTTGTGTTTGAATGTGTCATTTTGAGCAGAAAATTTACTCAAAATGTCACAAAATGGCAAGTTACTAATCCTGACAACAAAAGCAATGATAAAACAGTGTAAATACAGCTGGAAAATAGTGAAAAATGAACCTCATTAATTATTCAAGGTCCAGTGCATGATGGGAACCCCAGTATCAGAAAAGTTGAGTAATTTTTACTTAATTTTATTGAGTTGATATTTACGCTTTCATTTCTACTCGCTTGAAATAAGTACTGATATGGAATTTACTTAGTTTTTTAAATTCTTGCCTGGACTAACTTTTTCATGTAAATTACATTGTTTTTTTTCAGTAGTATTTACTTCACCAAAAAATCATTTTTTACAGTGTACAAGCCATTTCAGATAAATCAAATAAATCCTACACAAAATTGCCTTAAAAGGGTTCAGTCTTTGATTCAATCCTGACTGAATCTTAAATCATTCAGTGTACAATGACAGTGAAACTAGGTTGAAATTATGGTTCAAAATCACCCTTTTTAAGTAATGTAAAAGCAAAGAGATATTGGCAGTGACAGACAGCACCGGTCCGGCGGCACCCAGGCTATTTTACCATCACCCAAAAAAACCTTCACTTTACTAGCAGTCTGTGACACCCTCATCCACAATACCAGTGCAAGTCAAACTGCACTCACCATAGAAACCACCCATAGTATGTCATCCGCTTATGGGCGACTGGAGGAGAGAAAGGGGCTATTGTTGAAAACTCTCAGAATGAGATGAAGAGCGAAGGACGCAACTCTTCCCCTGCTTTGGCACTGCCATCAAACAAACAGCGACAATCAAATCTCAATACAGCGCTCTGTGGCACAACCGCACAAACCACTGGGAAAGCCTGGACACCCTGATCATAAGGCGCTGAAGCAATCGTGACAACATGTTCTCAAAAGGTTCGGGTTTATTCATCCTGTGCGGGAAAAAGACATCATTTTGTCCTGTACCCACCCACCTGTAGCATTACCTCGAAACGAGACACGACCGGGGCTTCCCCTCGGCAGTGGCCCTCTTCACGCTGGCAACAGGAAACATCTGCTATAATTAAACACCTCGATGCCATATTAAGCATCAAACCTAATAAAAGCACACAGGTTAGGTCTCTTCAGTCACTGGACCGTGGACCAGCAATGATGCACAGACTCATAGGGACACAATCATGCATTTTTTTAGGCTGCCAATTATATTGCAAAAACCACTATTTTTAAACAATCTTGAAAAAGCATGATTTCTCACACTCAGTATAGACCTTATGTAGCCCCGCCCCTTTTCAGCGCTGCGCTTGTTGTCTTTTGTCTTCCGGTTTGTATTTCCACAGCGATCTTACGCATTTATGAATGAACTGGCCATTTTAAAATCTGCTTTAAACATTACAATGCTTGTGATAACTTTCGTTAACTCTACAATAAGTAAGTCCATTCACCAGCTAATTACTCCTCGACAGCGATGCCATTGACATAGACAGAGCGAACGCAAAAACGCAAGTTCAAAGACAATATCCTAAGGATGGCTGCGCACATGTTTCTCTGGCGCATAAGTCTATAGAACAAATTAATGTGTTTTAAGGGAAAATCCAATGCTCAAGCTCACAAAGCCCCTCCACATGAGGGTATTTCACAGGTGATGAGACAATGGGGACCACCAGAGACTTCTGACATATCGACTTAGTCAACACAGAACACGTATAATTCAAGAAAACAGCCACAAGCAAACAGGAATACGTGACTTAAAAAGGGAAATCAAAATGTTGCTGGCTCTGCTAGTAATGAACTTCTGACCTTGTGGTTAGCGAGGCTTGGAGAGGTCACTAACCCGACCCGACTCTAACCCTCTTACAGCTCGTTGCATCATGTCTGAGCTATGCTTCTTCACAACGCAAAATGACTCATTCTCTCATAATCAGCCTTTAAAATGCCCACGATGAGGCACAATGAGATAATTGCTCTGATCAAAACCACACTACAACAAGATGCCATGTACTCAGTAATATTGTTTTTCAATCTTGAGTCCTCCTAACGAGAACTCGATAAATCTTTTTATAACACTTAAAAGTAGAAATTGACCCATACTGACTTTTTATGACCAATGGTATTAATTGTCTGACAACCTTGTTCAATTAAAAAGATTTTTTATAGCTTTTTGACACAATTATGGCTAAATGTTCATTAGGTCATATGAATTAAAACAAAAACAAAACTATATTAATAATAAGATAATTAGTACAAAAAGAAATGCTGATAAACATTCATAAGATAATTACTCCTAATAGAAGTAGTAGCATTGTTGTCATGAGTCATGATATTATAATTGTGCAAAGTTGCTTTACAATTCAATTGGCCACAAAGTATTTTTTCTAATTAATTTTCTCTTTCTCTAACTGGCCGTCTAGTAAAGCTACAGTACTTATTTATTTGAGAAAGAATGGCTATTTAATAATAAAAAAAAGTACATTCATTAGTTTCTTGTGTTAAGTTAAAAGTTAAAGCAATCAGTCTCACCCTTGGTTTAAGAGAGTCTCTAAATATTTAGAAAAATTAATTATCAAAATCATTCAAATTCACAGCAAATTACCTAATGATTAATTCAGACCAAGTTATGAATCGTTTCCACCATCAAGTCAAATAACTGTCAATCATAACTCAAACATATTCGGGTCAATGACATGACGTGCATATTTTTTAGTCCAAGTGCATTATTTGCTTTTAAAATAATTTGATAAATTCATGACATATATCACGTTATTCTATAACACCCATTTAGTTTGAATTCATTTTTAGGACATTTAAATAACACATTATTGTTCTGTTATCTTGAACCCTCCAAATTAAATGGTGTCTTAATAATAAATAGAAAAATACTGTCATCATTTTAGGTTTGAAACCTAAACAAATTTTATAAATATCAGTAGTTTAAAAGCTGTTGAGATCATTTAAAAAATGTTGTACAGCAATTTGTATAATCCTCAAATGTGAGGGTGGCACAACTGCAAACATGGCTCTATTATTATGAATGGACAAGGCAACAGTAAACATGAAGATGCATCATCCAGAGGAGCTCAACAGTGAAAAGGTTGGTAGATCTCTCTCAAATACTGGTAAAAACTCATTTCAAGTATGGGTAGGTTGGTTCACTTTCCATGTCAGGTGGTACAACTACAGTATATATACAGACAACTATATTCGGTTGTACCACCTGACATAGAAACAGTGAAAAATAATTAATTTAAACACTTTGAAATTTTATTTAACAACTGAAACTTGTTGCAACATTGTTCATGACTCAAAAATATGCATTACATCAGTTTTGTAAATATATTTTTTAAAAACACGTTTTTTGAAGCTTTATTTGTCAATGGCCCATTCATAGATAATGTCATGAACGTCACATCCTCAAAAAAAAAAAAAATGTTTTCTTCTAGACGTCATTTGGTTTAATAGTCAATGAATAAGTTCATACTGTCACAAGAACTGTCAAAACAGTTCAGACACCTGCTCAACCATAACGATGCTCAGCACACACACACACACAGCCTATATATATATAACGTTATAAGGTAAACTAATCAAAGTTCCCTTCAGTTCAAGCCCTTGTCATGACGTTAAAAGCATCCAGATGAGCGCTAAAGACCCCACATCATACACACCTGTAGTTCCGATTTCCATTCATGAGGTCTCTGTCCGGTTCCGTCCCCGGCTCGCAGTAGACGAACTTGAGAAACTCTTCTTGGATCCCAACGGCCCCCCGAACCGGTTCCGTTAACCCAATGCGAGCGTCTCCTCCCGTGTTTCGAGCTCCTAATCCACCTTTCCCAGAAGCCCGTATATCAACGGAGGCCGAGAGAGAGGAGAGAGGTTCGGTGCCTCAGTATCTGGCTCGAAAAATCTGTTCGGGATTTCAGGTTCGGTTGACAGATTGACGTTACGGCCAGCTAGCTAGACAGCTAAAACGAAAAGTTCCCCTCAGCCCGCTCAAATACAGTCCCGAATCGCTGTTTCTGTAACCGCGACGCCTTCAGAAACGCGTCTTTGGAAAGACTGAGGCGGTTTGTTGAGGTGTTATGACGTTATAGCGAGCAAAAGTCCACTTATGTCGCCTCCTCTCTTCGACAGCGCTAGCCTGCTACTGCTAGTGGCCAGGCTAACCAGCTAAGCTACATTCCCATCTGAGAGGAGAAAAAATCCCGTCAAACGCCGTCTTCTCTTAACTTAAAGTCCCTGATCATCACTGGCTTCCACGGTCGAAGCTAGCGGCCTTCCAAAAGCGTATATTCCTTGCGTTTTACGCCAGTGGTGACATTAAATAAGTTGAGAGTTGAACTCTCTCTCAGGGTTTCTCTTGACAGTCTCTGCGAGACTCGCTACGGCTAAATATGGAGCGTCTGATGGTCCGCGAGCGCGACGCACGGACCTGGCGCGAGAGCCGCGCGCTGATTGGCTGCGAGGGGAAGCGCGAGTCCGCGAGGGAAGGGGCGGGGTTTGAGGCAGCCTCCGAGTGACCATCATCATCATCATCATCATAAGCTTGTGCGAACAACTTATTAGGCCTCATTCATCTTGTTATAATCTATCTATCTATCTATCTATCTATCTATCTATCTATCTATCTATCTATCTATCTATCTATCTATCTATATATCTATCTATCTATCTATCTATCTATCTATCTGTATGTCTGTCTGTCTGTCTGTCTGTCTGTCTGTCTGTCTGTCTGTCTATCTATCTATCTATCTATCTATCTATCTATCTATCTGTCTGTCTGTCTGTCTGTCTGTCTGTCTGTCTGTCTGTCGGTCTGTCTATCTATCTATCTATCTATCTATCTATCTGTCTGTCTGTCTGTCTGTCTGTCTGTCTGTCGGTCTATCTATCTATCTATCTATCTATCTATCTATCTATCTATCTATCTATCTATCTGTCTGTCTGTCTGTCTGTCTGTCGGTCTGTCTATCTATCTATCTATCTATCTATCTATCTATCTATCTATCTATCATTATCATCATCATCGCCTACATTATCATTAGCTTGTGCAAACAACTTATTAGGCCTCATTCATTTAGGTGAAATCTATCCATACATCCATTCGGTGACTAATTTCACCATGAATTTTCTTGAATAAAAATACTGACAACATGAATTATGATAACTCATTGAATTAATCAGAATAGGTGATACAAGTGATTTTAGCATTCGATTCAATGCAATAACTTAAATGAACACTGATAACATGAATTAGGGTGTTGATCCATTTAATAACCCAGAATAGGAGAGATTGTACTTAGTTTTGGTTGGAAAAGGATGCAGGAAAACAGCAATTATTAAAGTCAACATGAAGTCATATTTGACCACATTCACGTTCTCTGTCTTTTTGAGCATGATTCATCGATGCATGTTATTCCCAAGAAATACTTTGTCACTGTCATCATTTATCATAATGTAAAAACTTTTTTTTCCCCCAATGAATATCTTGGTTTATCTTGGAAATACAACATTTTTCAATAGATAAACATGAATTACAAATGCTGAGCCCAGGATTCAGCCAGTGATGGGCAATACATATTGACATGCCGTTGTATAGTTCAATCCCCAGAACACCTCACATCTGAAACAGGACTCAACACAGTGTTTAATAAAAAACAACTTTTATTTTCTTTAAAAAATAATCATCCTGAACAAAGTCTTCTCACTATTACATACAGAGCCAAAATGACTTGCTTATGTCTCCATTCACTGAATCTATTGGGAAGTGCTATGATACGGACTGTTCTTTATCAGTGGCTTGATATTGCTTAGACGTTGAGGTCGGGTGAAGTTCACTCTCCGATTACGCCGTTACACACCTCCATCTTGTTCTTCACCCACAAGGTGCCTGTGGCTTTTTAGAGTCAAGTACTGCATCAGAATATGTAGTCTAGGACAGACCAGATCAACATTATACAGTGGGGGATCAATAAAAATCACCTCGTTGGGTTGATAAAACCTAATATATAAAGGCATGTCTTTGTATACATTTCATAAACATGAGTTAAAAATAAAGCATGGTCTTCTAAAAATCCCTTTGAATTTCAACACAATTTTAGGTGCTTTGAGGCGTCTTCCAACAATGCCGCCTTGTGGAGATCCTATGCCACTTTTTAGGTTTCCTTAAAGAGACAGTTCACCATAAAAAATGAAAATTCTGTCATTATTTATTCACCATATGATCTGTTCTTATAAGGAGCCATGGGGAAAAAATGCCAGTATCTAGATTTGGAATGACATAAGTGTGAGTAATGACAGAATTTTCATTTTAGGCCGAACTATTCCATTCACAAGAGGTGAGAAAGTATGGCATCAAATGTAAGTACGGGCACAATCTTAACATGATTACTAAGAGGCTCCGGTTACAACACAAACTCAGTTTAAACATGCATTTCATACATCCACCATATGACATGATTACATGGCATAATGTTCCCCTAACCTTTGTTTTCCTGCATGCTCACTGCACCAACGGGCATCAGGCGAGGGTAAAAGGTGCAATGATACTGGCAAGTGTGTTGTGTGTGCATGAGTTCAATGTGCTTGCTGGGAAGGGATTGTGGCAGTGTTACCGACTATGGCGGGTGGGAGTGTGTGGTCATGTGACCCAACCGCCTTCACGAGAGCAGTGGGTCACTATATACAAACAGGTATTCCTGCATTGTTCGATTTCTTGGTGGATACAAACACATCTCATCCTCTTCTAGCATCTCAAACGTGCCGTGTGTTTTTCTATCTGACGGATCTCGGTGACCTTGTATTGCTTCGTTTACAGAGGTCAGTGGAAGAAACGTTTTAAAGGAAAAGTTTACCCAACAATAAACGTACACAAACACGTCATACCAAACCCTCGTTATTTACATTATAACAGGGTTAGTGTGTGGGTATGTGTGTGTGTGTGTGTGTGTGTGTGTGTGTGTGTGTGTGTGTGTGTGTGTGTGTGTGTGTGTGTGTGTGTGTGTGTGTGTGTGTGTGTGTGTGTGTGTTCATTTACAGTAGTCAACATTTGAAGTGGATCCAAAAAGTTCATCACGGTTCATATTCACCAAGAACGGGTATTGTTCAAAATTCATGTTTAACTTTGATGAAAGGTTTTGATCCACTTCAAATGTTGACTACTGTATATGAACACATACATATATACAGTACATACATACATATATATTTATCCATATGATTTGTGTACTGTATTCCAAGTCTTCTGAATTCACATGGTAGATTTATGTGATGAATAGAACAAAATGAATTATTAACTGATTAACGCTCTCAAATCTCATTGCAGACACGTTTTAAATGGCCACATGAAACTCAGGAACAAAAGCTGAAAAACAGTGAATAATTTCAATCTGATTTTTTTTCTTTCGCATAGCTAAAATATGACTTCAGAACACTTGGACTATAGCATGCAAGTCATGCAGACTAGTTTTGTGATACTTGAATGGTGCTGTTTGTTTCAAAAGAGCACATATTGGGCCCTATTTTAACGATCTAAGCGCATGGTCTAAAGCGCAGGGCGCAAGTACACTTAGGGCGTGTCCGAATCCACTTTTGCTAGTTTAATGACGGGAAAAATGGTCGGCGTGTCCGGCGCATGGTCTAAAAGGGTTATCACTATTCTCTTAATGAGTAATGGCTGTGTTTTGGGCGTAACGTGCAATAAACCAATCAGAGTCTCATCTCCCATTCCCTTTGAAAGCCAGTTGCGCTCGCGCCATGGCGGATTCACTATTTACATGACGGAATTTGCAAGCGGAAAAACTGAACGCTTCTCTAGCGAGGAAACGGATCTGCTCGTGCACAAGGTTAAAGATCCGCCTATAGGCGCACATTACTAACGTGCTCTTTAAATAACAAAAAAAAATAACAGTCTATTTCAGTTGCCTCAAAATAGCAACGCGCCAACAATGCGCCTGAACACACACTTTGTTTTCAGACCAGCAGCCCATGGGCGCACAAATGGGCGCAAATGCATTTGATATTTAATCAACGTGAAAATGATAATTGCGTCGGGCTGAAACTAGCAAAAAACACTTGCGTCGCGCCTGGCCCTGCATTGCACCAATAGTGTTTCACGGAAGAAAGGAAATAATCCAGGGTTTGCAATGACACGAGGGTGAGTAAATAATGGAAAAAATGGTCATTGTTGGGTGAACTATTCCTGTAAGTTCAAGAAGATTTATGTGCACTGGAAGTAAAAAAAAAAAAAAAACTGGCCAAAATCAAACCCTTCCAGAAGAGCATTGAGGAATCAAGTGCAGAAAAACGCACATCTTACAGACGAGGGCTCTTTTAACGGTTGGCATCATGTTTGGCTGGTGCATAATGCTGGTTTGGGTGTTATGCTGATGTGAGAGTGCATGTGCAGGGAATGCACTCAGTGGTCCATCTATCGTTACGCTAATTCGGCCACTCTTTAACTAACGAGGCGAGTCTAAATCCGATAAGCGGACACCGCTGCGACCGCTGGAGAGACACCTGCATCTGCTACAGTTGATCACTGCCTGCGCTGCTTCTGCTTCACAGACAACACGTAAACGCTGGGCTCGCGGTGCTTTACAACTAAAACTAAGTGCTAATGTACCATGTCTTTCACAAAAATAAACATTTTAAAAGAAAATCTCACAACAATAAAAATAATGCCAATGGAAGTAACAACAATTCCTCCACTTCGGGCGTTTGAACTCTGGCATCGCCCAGACGGACAGGTTAAGAGGCAGCTTTGTGGTGACGTACAAAACGACAGGTTCGTCTGCGTTCCTTCCCTCCGTATTGCATACATACGTACATGTGGGAGTGCGAAGGTAGTATACAATAATACACAATTAAATAAAGAAAAAAGAGCATAGTTCAGCCAGACTCAACAAAACGCAAAGAGTGAGACTCCATGTTCAGTTCTGTGGGCTTCGCTGCACTGGTAGCACCAGGTGAGCTGGCTCGAGGAGTGTGTGTCGGTCCGAAGCCCTCCGGCCTGATAAGGTGTGGCAGAGAAGCTTAGGCAAAGTACATGGTCCTCAGGGTGTCGTGGTGAATCTGCACCGCTTTGGCCAGCGCCTGTGGATCCCGACCGTTGCTCTGCCCGGAGACGTGGCTTCCCTCCCCGCTGCAGACGAGAGAAGAGACAGAGGAAGATTTAACAACTGAGAATGTTTCTGAGAATGAGACCAAAACCTAGTTAGTTTCACTGTCAAAATTAGAAACAGTAAAGGCCTTTATAATGTTCCAAAAGATTTCCATCTCAAATGAATGTTGTTCTTTTGAACGTTCTGTTCATCAAAGAGTCCTGACATTTGTTTATCACGGTTTCCACAGAAATATGAAGCAGCAACAGCTGTTTTCAACATCGATGATAATAATCAGGAATGTTTCTTGAGCATCAAATCATCATATTAGAATGATTTCTGAAGGATCATGTGACACTGAAGACTGGAGTAATGATGCTGAAAATACAGCTTTGATCACAGGAATAAATTACATTTTACAATATATTCACATAGAAAACAGTTATTTTAAATTGTAACAATATTTAACAAAATAATGACTTTTTTATTTAAAAAATAATGCAAAGGAGACAATATACAGTTTTTTAATTAACCATATTTAATTAACCAATCTAATTAACCATATTATCTCATTTATGCATGCTTCTCTTCTTCTTATTTGTTATTAATCCATTTTAAATTATTATAATACATAATTTTTTTTACTTTGTATTGTTATTTTTTATTTCTTATGCATTTTTTATAATTATTATTTAATTCTCTTTTATGTAAAGAGCTTTTAATAACCATTGTGTATGAAATGTGCTATATAAATAATCTTGTAAGCATGTAGTCGAGTTCTAGAATCAAAAGGCTATTCCAAATTTTTTTTTAAATTCGAATGAAAATTAAAGCATGTTTCCTTTTAGAGAAGGCAATCCAATAATGCATTGTGAAGAGCTCAATAAATAAAATAAATATATAACGGCATGTAAAGTGAGAGAAATGTTGATTATAAACAATTATTCATTCAATACTGAAAGTATACTAAATAGATATATATATTTTCCAATATTTGTACAGTATTGGTCAAAAGTGATGTCCTGCCTATAGGAAAATTGACATCGTCACCCTTTATTAGAATATTATTAAAGATTTTGTAAGCATATTGCATAGTTGTGCTTGGAGTCGATTGTTTTATTTGTAATAACGCAATGAAACATGCCAACTTGTGCCGACATCATTTCTGGCCAGGCTGTCCTACAAAGAAATTATAAACACATGCAAATGAAATGCATTTCTAATGCAGTTTAATGGCATCAAAGCTCTCACCTGTCATGCTCCTTATCCACCAGATGGTAGCGCGCTCTGAAAGCCACGAGCCGGGCGTAGTACGCTGGCGCTGGGATGGACACGGAGCGGGTACAGCGCACATACGTGTGGCACAGCTGGTACGTGAGGATCTGCAGCTCGTCGGCCGTGAAGCGATTGTCGTCCCACAGCACGTAGTAGTGTGAGGGCCGGCTGGTGCCCTGAGACCGGGACAACAGGAGATCAAACCACATTCACAAGCACATTCACTGCCATGAATGTTTGTACCAAGTCTGAGCGCTTACCTGAATACCTGCATGACTGCACAGGTAGAAATCAAACTCGAACGGGTGCGTGATGCTGGTGTCAACCGTAGTTCCTGCTGGAATGTTCCCACTCTTCCCGATCTGAGCAAAAACACAGGAATTACAATGAATTATTGTCGTCAACTAAAACTAAAACCATAAAAAAACATTTTCATTGCTTAAAATAAACATTTATTTTAATAAAAATAATTACATTTTAATGGGGCGGTTTCCCAGACAGAGATTAAGCTTAATCCTAGAATAAAATAACCTTTTAAACCAGATTAACAGAAATCTGCTTTCTCTCTCATGGTTTTAAAAAGTCCTGGACTTGGTCCAGTCCAGAGTTTAATACGCTGAGTTCCTGGAGGAAGACTAGAGCAACTCCAGGACTAAACTGAGTCTTACACTAAACCTACGAGGAGGCAGGTTTAACTTCAGATTAATGTTGCGAAAAGAAGACACATCGATTACTCCCGCACACACACTCTCACACACACTCTTACACACACTCTCATACACACTCTCTCACACTCTCTCTCTCTCACACACACACACACACACACACACACACACACACACACACACACACACTCACGTATTGAATAACTACTATAATGTCCACCCACAGATTTCACAAAACAGTTAGGTAATAAAGCTGATGATTTAATCTTACCTGAAGTTGTTGATGCGTGCTCATTTGCACTGATTTCATTACAAATAGATTTCCAGGCATTCATTTTCTTTGCTGATGTGTGCAGTTTTTCTCTGCCATTTGCTTTAAAAGAGTTTTCTCTTGTATTGTTTTTTCCATAGTATGTAAGTCAATGGGGTCCATTAACTGTTTGGTTACCCATATTCTTCAAAATATCTTCTTTTGTGTTCAGCAGAGGAAAGAAATTCACACAGGTTTGGAACAACTTGTTGGAGAGTAAATGAGGACAGAATTTTCATTTTTGGGTGAACTGTCCCTTTAAGGCCTACTCCTGTCTTAACTTAAACCCTGTCAGGGAAACCGCTCCCTAAAGTATAAAATCTAATTCAAAATAATAACAAAAAACTATAATATAGTATAGTATATGCATGAAACTAAACTAAAATACAGCTTTTGGAAATGGCAACTTTAAAATGCTGTTTTTGAGAAACTCACTCGTTCAGATTTATCCGCGCAGAAGAGGCGTGTGTGGTGGCGTTTCTGCACGACTATATACGTGATTCCCGGCTGGTAGTCCTTCTCCAGCTTGATGCAGGCGTCTCTGATGGCCAACAGCTCGTAGTGCAGGATCTACACGAGGAACACACATGACAAATCATCATGAGACGCATTCAATTGACCAAAAGTGACAGTAAAGACATTTATAATGTTACAAAAGATTTCTATTTCAAATAAATGCTGTATTTTTTACTTTCTATACATCAAAGAATCCAAAAAAAAAAAAAAGTTTCCAGCTGTCCACAAAAATATTAACCTGTTTTCAACATTGATAATATTGATATATAATATATAATAAAAAAATTGGTGGTGGTTGAGGAGATTCCCCCTTCTATGTAAAGCGCTTTGAGTGCCGAGAAAAGCGCTATATAAATGTATTGAATTATTATTATTATTACTATTAATAATCAGAAATGTTTCTTGAGCAGCAAATCACATATCAGAATCATTTCTGAAGGATCATGTGACACTGAAGACTGGAGTAATGATGCTTTGCATCACAGAAATAAATTATGTTTTAAAATAAATCCACATAGAAATTTAAATTGTAATAATATTTCACAATATTCCTGTTCATACTGTATATCTGATCAAATAAATGCCTTGTTAAACATTGGAAAAATCTTACCGAGTCTGTATTGCATTTGAAAGTTTGAATGAATGATAATAGGGCCTTACCTGTGGTAACTGTCCCTCGGGAACGCCGTCCCTGTAGAAGATGATTCTGGTGGGTTTGAAGCGGGTGGACTTGTAGAACTGGATGAGTAACTCTCGCACCATGTATGAGAGGTCTTCAATAATCTCCTGTCTGGGTCTCTGGACTCGTACTGTAGCGCAGTATCTGCTGGGATGAGCGTCCATACTGCCCACAACCTGCAGAGATCAATGTCAGAGGACGTTTTATAGAATAGAATAGAACAGAATAGAATAGAATTGAATAGAATTGAATAGAATTCATAATATAATATAATATAATATAATATAATATAATATAATATAATATAATATAATGAAATATAATGAAATATAATATAATATAATGAAATATTATATAATATAATATAATGAAATATAATATAATATAATATAACATAATATATTTCATTCTATTATATTATATTATAATTAGGGCTGTGAAAAGATTAATCGTGATTAATCACATCCAAAATAAAAGTTTGTGTTTACATAATATACTGTATGTGTGTGTACTGTGTATAATTATTTTGTATATATAAATACACACACATGCATGTATTTAAGAAATATTTGCATCTATACACTGTATATATGTATATATAATTTATATTATATATAAATATAAATATTTTATATATAAATAAAACATTTTTTATATATACATGCAAGTGTGTGTATTTATATGTACAAAATAATTATACACAGTAAACACACATATATTATGTAAACACAAACTTTTATTTTGGATGTGATTAATCGCGATTAATCTTTTCACAGCCCTAATTAGAATAGAATAGAATAGAATAGAATAGAATAGAATAGAATAGAATAGAATAGAATAGAATAGAATAACCATAATAGTTACAGCTTGTCCATAACAAACACCATGTTCAAGCATAAGGGTGTCCATCAGTGCACATGGCACCAGGACACCCTAGGCCGGAAGTCAATGATCGACTTTGTGGTTGTTTCATCTGACCTCCGGCCGTATGTCTTGGACACTCGGGTGAAGAGAGGGGCGGAGCTGTCAACTGATCACCACCTGGTGGTGAGTTGGATCCGATGGCGGGGGAGGAAGCTGGACAGACTCGGCAGACCCAAACGTACTGTGAGGGTCTGTTGGGAACGTTTGGCCGAATCCCCTGTCAGAGAGATCTTCAACTCCCACCTCCGACAGAGCTTCGACCAGATCCCGAGGGAGTCTGGAGATATTGAGTCCGAGTGGACCATGTTCTCCACCTCCATTGCCAACGCGGCCACTCGGAGCTGTGGCCGTAAGGTCTCCGGTGCCTGTCGAGGCGGCAATCCCCGAACCCGGTGGTGGACACCGGAAGTAAGGGATGCCGTCAAGCTGAAGAAGGAGTCCTATCGGTCCTGGCTGGCTTGTGGGACTCCTGAGGCAGCTGACGGGTACCGACGGGCCAAGCGGACTGCAGCCCGGGTGGTTGGGGAGGCAAAAACTCGGGCCTGGGAGGAGTTCGGTGAGGCCATGGAGAAGGACTATCGGTCGGCCTCGAAGAGATTCTGGCAAACCGTCCGGCGCCTCAGGAGGGGGAAGCAGTGCCCTACCAACGCTGTTTACAGTGGAGGTGGGCAGCTGTTGACCTCGACTGGGGATATCACCGGACGGTGGAAGGAATACTTCGAGGATCTCCTCAATCCCGCCGTCACGTCTTCCATTGAGGAAGCAGAGGCTGAGGACTCGGAGGCGGACTCGTCCATCACCCAAGCTGAAGTCACCGAGGTAGTCAAGAAACTCCTCGGTGGCAAGGCACCGGGGGTGGATGAGATCCGCCCTGAGTACCTCAAGTCTCTGGATGTTGTGGGGCTGTCTTGGCTGACACGCCTCTGCAGCATCGCGTGGCGGTCGGGGACAGTACCTTTGGACTGGCAGACCGGGGTGGTGGTCCCTCTTTTTAAGAAGGGGGACCGGAGGGTGTGCTCCAACTATAGGGGGATCACACTTCTCAGCCTCCCCGGGAAAGTCTATTCCAGGGTACTGGAGAGGAGAATCCGGCCGATAGTAGAACCTCGGATTCAGGAGGAACAGTGTGGTTTTCGTCCTGGTCGTGGAACACTGGACCAGCTCTATACCCTCTACAGGGTGCTGGAGGGTTCATGGGAGTTTGCCCAACCAATCCACATGTGCTTTGTGGATTTGGAGAAGGCATTCGACTGTGTCCCTCGCGGCATCTTGTGGAGGGTGCTCTGGGAGTATGGGGTTCGGGGCCCTTTGCTAAGGGCTACCCGGTCCCTGTACGACCGGAGCAGGAGCTTGGTTCGCATTGCCGGCAGTAAGTCAGACTTGTTCCCGGTGCATGTTGGACTCCGGCAGGGCTGCCCTTTGTCGCCGGTTCTGTTCATAACTTTTATGGACAGAATTTCTAGGCGCAGCCAGGGGCCGGAGGGGGTCAGGTTTGGGGACCACACAATTTCATCTCTGCTCTTTGCGGATGATGTTGTCGTGTTGGCCCCATCAGACCAGGACCTTCAGCATGCACTGGGACGGTTTGCAGCCGAGTGTGAAGCGGCTGGGATGAGAATCAGCACCTCCAAATCCGAGGCCATGGTTCTCAGTCGGAAAAGGGTGGTTTGCCCGCTTCAGGTTGGTGGAGAGTTCCTGCCTCAAGTGGAGGAGTTCAAGTATCTTGGGGTCTTGTTCACGAGTGAGGGAAGGATGGAACGGGAGATTGACAGACGGATCGGTGCAGCTTCTGCAGTAATGCGGTCGCTGTACCGGTCTGTCGTGGTGAAGAAGGAGCTGAGCCGTAAGGCGAAGCTCTCAATTTACCGGTCAATCTACGTTCCTACTCTCACCTATGGTCATGAGCTGTGGGTTATGACCGAAAGGACAAGATCCCGGATACAGGCGGCCGAAATGAGCTTTCTCCGCAGGGTGGCTGGGCGATCCCTTAGAGATAGGGTGAGAAGCTCAGTCACTCGGGAGGAGCTCAGAGTAGAGCCGCTGCTCCTCCACATCGAGAGGGGCCAGCTGAGGTGGCTCGGGCATCTTTTCCGGATGCCTCCTGGACGCCTTCCCGGGAAGGTGTTCCGGGCATGTCCCACCGGGAGGAGACCCCGGGGAAGACCTAGGACACGCTGGAGGGACTATGTCTCCCGGCTGGCCTGGGAACGCCTCGGTGTCCCCCCGGAAGAGCTGGAGGAAGTGTCTAGGGAGAGGGAAGTCTGGGCATCCCTGCTTAGACTGCTGCCCCCGCGACCCGGCCCCGGATAAGCGGAAGAAGATGGATGGATGGATGGAGAATAGAATAACCATAATAGGATGTGGCATTTATTTGATAAAAAATACAGTAAAATTCTGAAATATTATTACAAACTAAAGTGTTTTCTATGTGAATATATTATAAAATGTAATTTATATGATCTTCCAGCATCATTACTCCAGTCTTCAGTGTCACATGATCCTTCAGAAATCATGCTAATATGATGATTTGCTGCTCAAGAAACATTCCTGATTATTATCATTAATGTTGAAAATTGTATAATATTTTTGTGGAAACTGTGAAATTTTTTTTTTTTTAGGATTCTTCAATGAATAGAAAGTTCAAAAGAACAGCAATTATTTGAAATGTAAATATTTTGTAGCATTATAAATGTCTTTACTGTCCCTTTGACATATCTTTGCTGTTATAAAATAATCTAACGGACCCCAAATGTTGGAACGGGACCCTAGTGAAAAATATACTATTTGAAATGCATTTATTTTATGCTAAGTACACTACAAATACATTTACATATTTATGTACTTATTAATATAAGTACCCTGGAATTGTACATTTGCTATACTAAATTGAATTACTTAAAGTCTGCTAAAATTGGAACAACTAATTTTGTACTTAATGTACTTTAGTTATCCAGAAACAGTGCTGAGGTCCATCTAAACATATGAGCTACAGTGGAATTACTGCATGCATACTTTAGGTACACTTTAAATATCTTGCATTTAACGACTGATATTATACAGATATCATACTATCCTTACTAATAGTGATATTAAAACACATTTTAGGCTTAATATTAAGAAATGTGCATTGTGCAATAAAAAACTACTCCAAATAAAGTCTCAAGTAATATGTCCGTAAATATGTTAATGGCTTTTGTATTATACTTAGTATGAAATAAATGTATTTTGGTATAGGTATTTTTCACGAGGGTAGTGTATGTATTAGATGAAAAACTATATTTCAAAAGTGGCACAAATCGAACGTTTACACGTGTGACAAAATGCAAATGTGTCAAGTCTGTTTCTGTCTAGTAAGCAACCGGCAGCCAGAAAGTGCTAAAATGAGAGAGAAAAAAATTCTCATCACTTACAAAAAAAAAAAAAAAAGACCAGAAAGAACATGAACAGCTGTTTTCAATGTAAACAAAGTGAAAAAGTAAAACCGCACACCAGAGCAATGCATGTCAGCATCACTACAAAAAATGCAAATAATGCAAAACAGACGCGGGTGGCAGCGGAGTCAGACGCCTGTGGAGGAGACACAGAAACTCAGCAGTTTCCCTACAGAAAGCGTCCTGTCGCCACTCCCTCCACACACACACGTCCTCTCCATCCGTCTGCGTGACTCAGGCCTTTGTCACCATCGCTTAGCAACCGGCAAACGAGAACACGCTTTCATGTGGTTGCATGCGCAGGGAGGAAGGTGACGTCATTTCCTCCTCGTCTGTGAGTCACCGATGAGCCATTTTCCCTTTTCAAAGCTCCCATCCTGTCCTGTCCACCTCCCTTTCACTCCCGCGTGTGTTCTCAGACACTTCCAGGGCTGTCCGCACCATTAAGTACAGCAAACTGGGCGTCTCTCCGCCACAATGAGCACTGGGGTGCTAATTACAGCCCTCTATATCAGACTAAGACTAAAATGAAGTGCCTTTCGGCTCAGGTTGGGTTTCGGAGAGACATAACTTCATTATGTCCCAGATCAATAATAGCTCCTCTTGTTATATAATATATGTGATGACAGGTTAATACAAGAAAGCTGATAGACTAAACCATCCAAAATTATCATGCGTTTTTGATCAGGCTTTGTGTATCTCATAGGGGCGTAACAATATATCATGTCACAATATAATCGCAATACAAAAATGCAACTATGTATCGCGGATAGAGACAATGTGTATTGTGTATAGTTCATCCAAAATAAAAATTACTGTGTGAGAAAAATGTCTAGTTTTCAGAGTTTTAGTGTCAGTACTATATTAAACAACTATATATAATGTTGAATATAATGTATAATAACGAAATGGAGGAATATTTGTGGGTCCTGATAATACCAAATATTGTATGTTACCAGTAAAACGTGGCCTTTTATATTTTAAATATATCTAGTCAGTGACAGAGTGCAAGCATATTCGTCTAAAATAATTCTGTATTTTCAGCTTCAGAATCATGAGTATTTTAATTCTGGTGTCTCTATTGTCCTGTTCATTGGGTTTCCAGCACCAAGTCCAAGCCTATTCATTTACACACACAATTTTCCCCATATTCTCCATTGTTGCAGCTCCTCTCTTCCCAGTCTGTCAGTAACGCTCGGTTTAGTTCCTGTCTCTATGAAGCCCCTCCTTCTGAAAAGCACACTGTGCTCTGATTGGTCGGCTGGATCAGTGTGTTGTGATTGGTCGAGCGCTTCGAGTGTGTTTGGGAAATGTCCCGCCCCTTACCATAACCACCAGTTTCAACACACTACTAACTAACTCAACCAGGCCCCGCCCCTTTATTCTGCGTATTAATTATTTAAATGAGGAATATTGTGACGTGTTCGTTCCCGGAAGAAACTCAAGACTACAATGGAGGCGTTTCAGGAGTTCAGAAACACTGACTCTGATTGCAAACCTTTTTCATGCTCAAACCGCAACATTACACACTAATAAATGCAACAAAAAAAAGCATAATAGGACCCATTTAACTGTGTAGTTGCCTTCCTGATATTGGTTTAAACCCAATGGTAAATTGCATCCAAACTACCAATCTACCCAACGACCACCAAATGTTCCTTTGACACAATGCTTGTTATTGCTTTTATTGCTGCATGATCTATTTCAGATAAACCTGATTCTAGCTTAAACAGCTTCTCACTTCTCAGCCCTACTTGGGTTTAAAATCTCATTCAAAATGCAAAAGATAAATCATAAGAACATAATAATGTGTGTGTGCCATGCTCACGGCAGTAATAGACGGCTTCTTCCCATCACCAGCCGGCGGGTGTGTAACATCTGCTCCGAGGAAGATCACTGGCTGCTGGAACACTGCAGACCTGTGCAAACGTTCAGATAAACTGTTGATTCGGGATGCAGCATTTATGGAAAAATGTTTCTGATAAAAACGCAATTGCCATTTAAAATGCAATTTAACAAATAAATTCTAGGTTTGCATGAGGTTGTTTGAAGGGCAGAATAATTTGGCCCAAATATATATATATATATATATATATATATATATATATATATATATATATATATATATATATATATATATATCATATAATTTATTAAATTTATAATTAAATTTATAAATGTATTTATCAATATGGCTATAAAACATTATTATTATTATTATTATTATTATAAAATACTAAAATACTAAACAAAAACAAAATAGTACAGTAGTAATATTTCTTATTTAGTTTTTTTGTATTTGTATTCTTTATTAATTATTAATTATAATTATAACAAATAATAACAAATAAATAAAATAATAAAAGAAAATATTTGTTTTTATTTAGTATTTTTATATTTTATTTATTATCAATAAAAATAACAACAAATAATACCAAATAAATAAAATAATAATAAATAACAACAAAATATTACAGTACTATATTTCTTATTTTTGCTTTTAGTATTTTTTACATTTGATTTATTATTTCTACTAATAATAATAACTACTACTAATAAAAACTATTACAAAAGTAATAGTTATTTTGTTTTTATTTAGTATTTTTATATTTTATTTATTATTAATATAACAAATAAATAAAAATAAATAAATAAAAAATATGAACAAAATATTACTAATACTAATATTTCTTTTTTTATTTTTATTTTTTATATTTTATTTATTATTAAAGATAATAATAATAAAAAAAGATTAATAATAATAATAATAATAACAAAAATAAATACAATATTAAAGTATGGAAGAAAATTACAAAAGTATTACAAAAACAAAGTATTACAAATATTTTATACAAAAGTTCTTTAAATAATAAAGATAATAAATTATCTAATAATAAATAAAATGTAAAACAAAAACAGAATATATCTATTAATGTAAAAAAAAAAGAGAGAATTAAAGAAAAATAATGTAATGACTATTGTTATTTTATCTTATAGTACAACTGTAAAATTACAATACTAATATTTATGGCTTTCGTAATTTCTTCATTTTCAAACGTTAAACCATGGGGAGGTAACTAACTGTGGGGAGGTAAAGACAGTGTAACCACGCTTTACTCAGAAACACACAGCACATATAGACCTTATGCGCCAGAGAAACGAGGGCGCCGCCATCTTTAGAGTATTGTCTTTTAACTTCCGTTTTGCGGTCGCTCTGTGTATCTCTATGGCATTGCTGTCCAGGAGTAATTAGCATTTAAAGTGGATTTACTTAATGTAAAGTTAACGAAAGTTATCATGAGGATTGTATTGTTTAAAGCAGATGACTTAACTAATGTCAGTCGACCGGGAAGATTTTAAAACGAGCCGTTCATTTTAAACACGCAAAATCGCTGTGAAAATACAGACCGGAAGTCAAAAGACAACGAGCGCAGCGCTGAAAAGGGGCGGAGCTACATAAGGTCTATATTGTATGCATTTAATATGAATGCATCCTTAAAGCCATATCACGGTTTCAGCGAATCGTGGAGCCGTAGTGTGAATGCATGTTAAATCTAAACACAACCAGGCAGAGAAACTCACCGTTGATGCGGGACCAGGATGTTGTTGATGCCGCCGAGTTTGACGTTGATTTTGAGGCAGAGGTTGGAGAGTGTCTGAGGGGAGGTCTTCACCACGTTCTTCACCTGCACACACTGAGTGGCCATTCCTAGAAGAGTGTCTCCAACACGCTTCACTTCCGCTGCACAGATCAAGCGTGAGTTGGTTAGTCTGAAGGCATTTGGCGGGAGGTTCGGCTCTGTGTGTGACGCTCTTACCGTAGACGGGTGTCTTTCCCGGCAGGATGACGATGATGAGCTGCAGTCCAGAGTAGGTGTTCTTCAGGTGCCTGAACATGGGCTCCACGCTGTCGGCTCCCTGTGCGTACTTACAGAAGCACGGCTGGCCCTGGATGGGCATCCCAGCATCCTTTGAGATCTTACGCAGCTGGTCGGTGAAGTTCCTGAGGAAGAGATCGTCACAAACATCACCACGGAAGTATTTCTAGCTGTATTATTCTGAACTCTATGTGGGCGTCCTTACTTGAGCACTTCTTCCCGACACTGTTTCTGTGGGGCGAAGCAAGCGATGGCCCAAACCTTGATCTCGATGCCGTTGTAGAACTGCTTTCCCCTCATATCCCACACACCCTGGTTGGGAGTTGCGATGGCACGGTTCTGTTCACCGACAAGAGAGAGAATTTAGGGATGTCACACTGGAGGTGATGATGATGCGTCATCACGGGAGTCTCTCTACACTGGAAGTGTCAATTCTGCACGGCAACAGTTATGCTTTTATCCACAGTTATGCATTTGGCAGATGCTTTTATCCAAAGTGACTTTGCATTGAAAGTTTTTGATGAATAGAAATTTTTTTTTTAATGTTTTTTAGAGTCTCTTCTGCTCATCAAGGCTGCATATATTACAGTAAAATCAGTAATATTGTGAAATATTATTGCAATTAAAATAACAGTTTTCTATGTGAATATATTGTCAAATGTAATTTATTCCTGCGATCAAAGCTGAATTTTCAGCATCATTACTCCAGTCTTCAGTGTCACATGATCCTTCAGAAATCATTCTAATATGATGATTTGCTGCTCAAGAAACATTTCTGATTATTATTAATGATGAAAAGAGTTGTGGTGCTTCATATGTTTGTGGAAAACTCTGATACATATTTTACAGGATTCTCTAATGAATCGGAAGTTTCAAAAGAACAGCATTTATTTAAAATGCAATTCAAAAATGTATTTTTGTCTTGTTTCCAGTCCAAATATAAAAAAAAATCTTAAATCAAGATGCATTTACTAGATGAGTAAAATGAATATGTCTTGTATTCTGGGGAAATAAATCAAAATTAAGTGAGTTTTTGCTTAAAACAAGCAAAATTATCTGCAAATAGGGTGAGAAAAATAATGTTAATTCAAACAGAAACGAGATTATTTTTCTTACCCCGTGGACAGATAATTTTGCTTGTTTAAAGCAAAAACTCACTTCATTTTTATTAATTTCCCCAGAAAACAAGACATAATATCTTATGGCATTTTACTACTTTAGTAAATGCATCTTGATTTAAGAATCCTTTTATATTTGGACTGGAAACAAGACAAAAATAATAAGTAAGAAAAGCATTTTTTGCAGTGTGGGATCTTTTGTAACATTATTATCACTTTTGAACAATTGAATGCATCCTTGCTGAATGAAAGTATTTATTATTGAATGATAGCTTATCACATTTTCCAAAAATATTTAAATAAGCAATACTCAGAAATGCTTCTTGAGCAGCACATCATCATATTAGAATGATTTCTGAAGGATCATGTGACACTGAAGACTGGAGTAATGATGCTGAAAATTCAGCTTTGATCACAGGAATAAATTACACTTTACTATATATAACAATAAAAAAGAAATAAAAATAAAGAAATAGTAATATTTCACGATATTACAGTTTTTACAGTATTTTGATTAAATAAATGCAGCCTTGGTGAGCAGAAGAGACTTTCAAAATCATAATTATTCCAAACTTTTGACCGGTAGTGTATTTTACACGTTCATGCATTCACTGAGAATCGAACCCATAACATTGGCGTTGCAAGCGCCGTGATCTCCTGTTTAAGCTACAAGAACAGAAGTGGAACAGGAGTCAGATACAGTCTAAAGGCTCTTACCCGACCACCGTACTGCAGGATCGGAGCGGGAAGGACTCTGCCGGTCACCTCGGCCATGTCGTCCTTCACTTTGATTCCAAACTCTTGAATGTAGGGATCCAGGTTAAAGTTCGCGTTCTTCATCTGAGCAAAAAAATGACATAAAAAGATGATGAAAATGTCTGTCATTCAGGCAATATGAACCTGCATTCACAACCCATTTCACTTCTGTTCTGTGATGCATTATTGACTGAAACCGGATAGTCGAGAATGAGGGGAAAACATTAATAATTTCATCCATCAGGAATTGATTTGAAACATTACAATATGACATTAGAAAAGAAAATAATTTCAGAGGCAGAGCAAGTTCACAAAAGATTACAAAAACTTGGAATAACTTGCAGTGATGAACTGTAAACAATAAGGCCAAAACTGTGCATTAAGAAAATAAATATTAAAGTAAACATTTTCTGTAAAAGTCTACATTGAAAGTTTGTCTTACAATTAGGGCTGCACAATATTTAAAAAAAAAAATTTTTTTAAAGTATACTGCAATATTTTGTTTTTCTGTGATATATATTGCAATATGAAAACAATTTCTCCAGATGACTTGAATAGCTCTATTTAGAAAAAAATAATTAATCATTCTAGAATAATTGGGGTGATTCTGTGGGCGAGTGAACATGCATAATAATTTTTTTTTAGCTGAATACAATTATAGAACAAACAGTGCTTTATATCTTTAGGCAAGTAAATTAAAAAACATAGTCCGCTCTGTAAAAAAAATAATTATAATTAATCGTTGTTAAAGCAACAAAAAAGATTTTGTCTTTTGTTGTTTGATTAACATTAATGACACAGACGGCATCAGGTTTATTAGGCTGCTGTCACTTTAAGACCAACGCACGGATCCAATATAATGATACGCATCCGTTTTATTTCTGAACTGTTTACATTCACATAAGCCATAAGCAGCTGTGTTTACGAGGATACTCGCCGATAAGGGCAGTGTGACACCATATTACGTGTAAAAATGTAAAAGAAGATAAAGACAACTGAACTGGGTTTAAGGAATCCAGTCTTAAGGGAAAGGGAAGTTAATGTGCTTTATAAAAAAAAACATAAATTGAATAATGCATCTAGAAAACATAATAATATTGAATGATATTTGTTTTGTTTTTGTAGAAGAAGAATTTAAAGAGTATTAATGAGTTGTTGTCCCCCTCCTTCTTACAGCCTGCTTCAACACATGAGGTTATGGTACAATTTTTATTTAATAAGCATGCACAAGTGTGGATATTGAGAATCACTACTTTTTTGTTTTTAAACTGAGATCTCAATTCTCCCACGACTTTGAATAGACAACTAAACAAAATAGCACAATTTACGTAACGTAATTTACTAGAGGTTCTGACAAAATGTTAATTACTGCAGTCTATGTATATTTTTTATGAATATTTTATGAAACACGCCAAATTGTGCAGAAATCATTTTTATCCAGCCTGTCAATCAAAGAAACTATGATGAACACATGCAAGAGAAAACCAAGGAAATATTAATAACTGATCATGGCGTAGTCAATGTATGCTGTTTCCTCTGAGCTTCTATGCATTTTTTTTGCTAAGTAAAATAAATCCTGTAGCTGTGGTTTGCCTTTTTTTGCTGAATAATTGTGTCATATTTAAAATATTTTTTTTTATATTTCCCTAATATTTTGATGGTTTAATCGAACTTGTAGGATTATTAAAATTAAATATCCCTCCCGGACATCACTTTTGGCCACTACTGTACATCTTATTGAGGCTGAAAAATAGAGGCCCTATATTGTCCAGCCCTATATTATCCTATGGGTAAAAATACTCTGGCTATGTAATAATGACAGCAATGACACTTAAAGGATTAGTTCACTTTCAAAAACATTTTTGCTGATAATTTACTCACCCCGATGTCATCCAAGATATCCATGTCTTTCCTTGTTCAGTCGAAAAGAAATTAAGGTTTTTGAGGAAAACATTCCAGGATTTTTCTACACAGAGTGGACTTCAATGGCAACCAACTATCCCAATGTTCAAAGAAGGTTCAAATTCTCGACACGATCCCAGTCGAGAAATAAGGGTCTTATCTAGCGAAACAATCGGTCATTTTCTAAAAATATAAATATATATATATACTTTTTAACCACAAATGGTCGTCTTGTACCATCTCTGAAATGTGGCACATATTACGTCATCATGTTGGAAAGGTCACGCGTCACGTCATCTATCTCAGTTATTTGTCTGTGTACTTCAGTTCAAAAAGGAAGGGAAGGGCGAAAAATTTCATCAAATTTTCTCCTCCAACTTCAAAATCGTCCGACATCTTTGTTTTAATTTATTATTATTATTATTTTTCTTTTTTTCGTGACCTTTCCAACGTGATGACGCAATACGTGGCGCATCTCAGAGATGGTACAAGACGGGCATTTGTGTTTAAAAAGTATATATTTATTTTATTTTATTTTAGAAAATGACTGATCGTTTCACTGGATAAGACCCTTATTTCTCGACTGGGATCGTGTCGAGACTTTGAAGCTGCGTTGAGACGGACATTTGAACCTTATTTGAACATTGGGATAGTTGGTTGCCATTGAAGTCCATTCTGTGTAGAAAAATCCTGGAATGTTTTCCTCAAAAACCTTAATTTCTTTTCGACTGAAGAAAGAAAGACATGGATATCTTGGATGACATCGGGGTGAGTAAATTATCAGCAAAAATTTTTTGGAAAGTGAACTAATCCTTTAAAGCACCACTAGCCAGTGCTGGCTATATGTAAACCTGGCCATGTTTCCCACATGCACTCACCAGTCTGCTGATCTCCTCCTGTCGGTCTGGTGCTGATCTCGCTGTGGCTTTGATCATGGTGGAGGTTTGATTATCTGTCAGTTTCTTGATGCACCGCTGCCCTGCTACAATGTTGCACACCTACGAGAACAGCAGAGCGTATAAGAACAGAGACTGTGGTCTATGGCCATCACAGCGTGAGGATGACAGGACTCACCTCCAGGGGCAGGTAGGTGTGTTTCTGCTCCTGGCCCACCTGTAGACAGGGCAGGTGCGGGTATTTGAGCTGCAGGTTGTACTTCTGCTTGAAGTATTGAGCCACGGTACATTCTACCGTCTGTCCGCTTTCAAGCTGCAGGGGAAACCTGGCGACACGATTGAAAGGATCAAGAGTTAAATCCAAATAGACAGTTATTTTACAAACTATTTGACGGCAGAAAACTCGGATGCACTTCATTCGGATACACATGTAAGTGTATGTCGCACATCAATGTTAAACATGCAAATAACAATGTTAACCCAGGGTTTACTCGTGCACAATGTGAAATTAGTGATGCACCAAATTTTCTACCGAATTACTGAAACCAAAATGAAAGATTTAATTTAGCCGAAAACCAAATAATAATCATTTAATCACATTTATCAATGCTCAAATAAAACTGTTGCATATAAACATTTAAATTGCACACAAGTACATTTTCAAATCAACTTTTTAATAATATGAATTCCAGTTTGTTGTTGATATATAGATATTTAATCTATATAGAACTCTTTGGTTCACTGCAGTTTTAAGGAAAAAGTACTCGGCAATAAAGTTGACTTATGATTTTTTACATGGTTTGTCTTAAAGCATATCGTTAGCCTCATAGCATAATTGCCTAAGTCATTTTTTAGCCAAATTGTGATATCTGCCTAACTTTACTGTTCTACCACTGCTGCATCATCCTGCCTTTCTGCCTAAAACATTGAAATATGACTTAGGCAATTATGCTATGAGGCTAACGATATTCAAAACACCAAATAGACATTTAAACAACATTAAAAGCTTGCTTTTCATCACAGGGGGAGCTTATATTTAGCAAAATGCTCCTAGAGTTATTTAAAGAAACACTGATAACACTGAAATGCAGTTAAAAATACAAAATCTGAGAAGCGCTAATTAAACGTCACCATTTCGGGTTATGATTTCGTCCCTCCAAAACTGTTTTGGCCATCACCGTAAATTCATTTCCTGACAAATATTTTCAGTTGCATCACTATGTGAAATATCAAAACTAACTCAAAGAATGAACATTATGAAAAATGGATCAAGTGTGAACTCCCATATGAAAATGACACTATTGCTCTGTTCCCAGAACTATACTCACGTTTGGTGACTAGCAGGGCGACGCGTGACGTTACAGACGCGGTACTTCCTTTTCATTTGACCACAGTGCGTGACCTCCACCTTCAGACCTGGAAATGTCCACCGGAAACAAACTTAAGCAGCATTAATAAGCTTATTATGGCTATTGTTATATGAGGATTTCAAAACAACAGCAGCTCAAACTACAAAACTAGATTGCATGCATTATAAATCAAACAAATCTGTCTACACTTCAAGCATTCGGTTTAATTGACGGACACCTCGTTTCTGTTTCTGTCATGCTGCTCCTCTAGCCAATTTATTTTACAGTTCCCTGCACCAGAACCTGCATCATTTCAGCATTTCACCAGTGTTAGAAACTGGGCGGCACTCACAGACACAGCAGGGTAGCAATTACAGTCTTCAGTATAAGACTAAAAAGAAGGGCTGATCCACAATAATTCCCTTTGGAATGCTTGATTTTGTTTTTGGGCTCTGCCAGAATAGGTTTTCATGCTTGAACGTTCAAAAACACATTATTATCCCATATTCTCCATTTTTGCAGCTCCTCTCTTCCCAGTCTGTCAGTAACGCTCTGTTTAGTTCCTGTCTCTATGAAGCCCCTCCCTTTGAAAAGCACACTGTGCTCTGATTGGTCAGCTGGAGCAGTGTGTTGTGATTGGTCGAGCGCTTCGTGCGTGTTTGGGAAATGTCCCGCCCCTTACCACAACCGCCAGTTTCAACACACTGGCTAACTCAACCAGGCCCCGCCCCTTTATTCTGCGTATGAAATATTTAAATGAGGAATATTGTGACGTGTTTGTTCCCGGAAGAAACTCAAGACTACACTGGAGGCGTTTCAGGGAGTTCAGAAACACTGACACTGATATAGAGAATAACTCCCGCTGGAGGGACTTTGCAGACCCTTTTTCATGCTCAAATAGAAACATTACACACACAGAAGAAAGATGAACAAGTAAAAAAGCATTATAAATCGATTTCTGTATAAAAGCATGATATCAAAATGACTCATCCAATTCAATTTGACAAATAAATTACAAAGCAAAGCCGTGGCGGGATGCTGAGATCATCCAATGACCTCACCTGATCCTTCATCTCATACTAGCAGGGGTGTAAAAGCACACATTTTTTCACGAATGCAGAATTGTTTTAACCACTGCACATGTGTGCGGAGTAAACATTTAAAACTCTCGAGTTTCCCACTAGGATGGGATAATACCGTTTATATCGATATACTTTGAGGCGAATGCATCTGAAAAACAATAAAGGATACAGAGTGAACTGCTGTGTGAGAAGTGCATGATCCAAGTTATCCTAAACATGAGATGTGCTTTATATGAAGTGCTTCAAACTCACTCATAACCATACAGTTTACACTCGCCCTCCTGTCAGATGTGTGTGCCGTTAAATGATTAAAGTCAGCATGAACTTGAAGTTGCGCTAGTCTTTTCTTCTCTATTGTGACTGTATATCTGAGTGAAATGCTTCTAGAACAAGAACAAATGTGGGCGGCGCTTAATTATGTCCATGGGGAATTGGTTGCATGGTTGTGGTTTGCTATTGGATGATCTCATGTGATTGACAGGTTGCCCCGCCCTCGTCATCAGAGAAGAAAAGAGCTGCAAGAGGGAGGGGGAGATATTCTGATTCAAGAATATGAGAAACGGATAAATCATTAATATATACTACAGTATTCCATTAAAAAAAAAGAAAGAGTTGTCATTATTGATTTCATGGTGACGCACTCGTTTTCCTCAGTGAATAACTCATATCTTACGCTTTTATCTGTAAATGTTAGTATTTCCATTTTGCATAAAGGCTGCAAGCGAACTTCACTGAACGAACGCTGGTGCACGTCAAAAAAACAGAGTGCATCAATAATATACATTTTGTCAAAAAAATTTGCCTCCAAAAGTGGAATCACTTTAAACCTCTTCCCTTTTTTCCAACAGCACCATAAACTGCAGTATGAGGAGTGTGTTGCATTGGATGCAGCGGTATTGGCAGACCTTTTTTTACTTAAAGACAGAGCCATAGTTTTTTTTTTCAGTAAACCACTGCTTAAAAAATTTTTTTTACGTTTTTCCCTTCGCCTTACCGAAAACATACCGAACTGTGACTGGAACCTGCATATACCGAACCACTAGACATTTTTCTGATGGCTGTTATCATGCAGGTGCTAAGGTGTTGCCAGGTTATTTAGTGTGATTGTTAGAGTGTTGCTAGGTAGTTGCTAAGGTGTTGCCAGGTTATTTAGTGTGATTGTTAGAGGTAGTTGCTAAGGTGTTGCCAGGTTATTTAGTGTGATTGTTAAGAGTGTTGCTAGGTAGTTGCTAAGGTGTTGCCAGGTTATTTAGTGTGATTGTTAGAGTGTTGCTAGGTAGTTGCTAAGGTGTTGCCAGGTTATTTAGTGTGATTGTTAGAGTGTTGCTAGGTAGTTGCTAAGGTGTTGCCAGGTTATTTAGTGTGATTGTTAAGAGTGTTGCTAGGTAGTTGCTAAGGTGTTGCCAGGTTATTTAGTGTGATTGTTAGAGTGTTGCTAGGTAGTTGCTAAGGTGTTGCCAGGTTATTTAGTGTGATTGTTAGAGTGTTGCTAGGTAGTTGCTAAGGTGTTGCCAGGTTATTTAGTGTGATTGTTAGAGTGTTGCTAGGTAGTTGCTAAGGTGTTGCCAGGTTATTTAGTGTGATTGTTAAGAGTGTTGCTAGGTAGTTGCTAAGGTGTTGCCAGGTTATTTAGTGTGATTGTTAGAGTGTTGCTAGGTAGTTGCTAAGGTGTTGCCAGGTTATTTAGTGTGATTGTTAGAGTGTTGCTAGGTAGTTGCTAAGGTGTTGCCAGGTTATTTAGTGTGATTGTTAGAGTGTTGCTAGGTAGTTGCTAAGGTGTTGCCAGGTTATTTAGTGTGATTGTTAGAGTGTTGCTAGGTAGTTGCTAAACTGTTGCCAGGTTATTTAGTGTGTTTGTTAGAGTGTTGCTAGGTAGTTGCTAAGGTGTTGCCAGGTTATTTAGTGTGTTTGTTAGAGTGTTGCTAGTTAGTTGCTAAGGTGTTCAGAATGAAGGAGAACCCCACCTTTGATCTCCTTGGTGAAACGGACCCTTTGCGAGTCAGTAAGTGTCTTGGGCTGCTCATCAATGTTGCGGATGTCCAGAACTTCACACATGAACTCAATGACAGGCTGAGCTTTATAAAAGGCCGTTGCAGATACTGAAAAGAAAAATGGAGTTTGTATATTTAAGTACAAAACATTGACGTTTCTTGACATTAAATAAGTGAGCAATCAAGAGAAAAAAAAGTGTCACCGTCGATGTTAAGCATCATCTTCCACATGGCTGGCCGAACAGACTGATGGAAGCCGAACCACACCTCCCTGCCTCCTCCCAGAGGATGGTAATATCCTTCAGGAGGGGAAAAGAAGGAGCGTCCCACTGGAGTGTACCTGCAAATGAGAAAGATGGATGGTTCAATAGCTCCACATCTTACTGTGGTGTGTAATATGGCTGTGAATGTAAAAAGCAAAGTTTTAAAGATCAAAGTGCACGACAAATAGAGTCACTGTCTCCCAAAAGAAAGAAGCTATTCTGAATTGCCTAAAAAAGCAGCTTGTGGAAAGGAGGAGTTTAAAGAGACTGAATCCTTTATCAAACCATTTCAGACACTGTGAGAAAAGAGCTGATGCTGCAGTGTTTTACTAAGTGTTTTATTAAAGTGCCCTTGGATGCATGTAAACTTATTGTAGGAGACTCCAAAACAAAATAAGGAGCCTTTAAAATAGCAGAATAGGTGCATTTTAAAAGATTTTAAATAATAGGGCCCTATGAAACATAAAATTTTTCCAGAATTAATTAAAAATTTTCTGAATTTATGATTTAATACAAATGTATCATTAAAAACAGCAATCAAGACAAAAATGTTTTAACTATTTGATTAATCTTTTAAAATGTAACTGAAATGTTTACTGATAACACTAAAACATGGTAGAAAAAATGTGTGCTATTCCTTGGAACAAAAAGTTTAAAACATATTAATAATAATAATTTTGCACTTGAAAATTCCTGGACACTAGTACATTTTGTGATTCGATTAATTATACAGCATTAATGAATTTTTACAATTTTGTCAAATTTCATGACATTCCATTACTGCATTCCATTACTGCATTCCATAACTGCATTCCATAACTGTATTCCATAACTGTATTCCATAACTGTATTCCATTACTGCATTCCATTACTGCATTCCATAACTGTATTCCATAACTGTATTCCATTACTGTATTCCATTACTGTATTCCATAACTGTATTCCATAACTGTATTCCATTACTGTATTCCATTACTGTATTCCATTACTGCATACCATTACTGTATTCCATTACTGCATTCCATTACTGCATTCCATTACTGCATTCCATTACTGCATTCCATTACTGTATTCCATTACTGTATTCCATTACTGTATTCCATTACTGCATACCATTACTGTATTCCATTACTGCATTCCATTACTGCATTCCATTACTGCATTCCATAACTGTATTCCATAACTGTATTCCATTACTGTATTCCATTACTGTATTCCATTACTGCATACCATTACTGTATTCCATTACTGCATTCCATTACTGCATTCCATTACTGCATTCCATTACTGTATTCCATTACTGTATTCCATTACTGTATTCCATAACTGTATTCCATTACTGTATTCCACACAGTAAATTCCATTTTCACGACTGGATTCCGTGATTCTGTCTGCATTTTCTGTATCGCTGATTCATATTCGCATTGTTTTATTTAGTGCCATGTCAGCATTCAAAGCTATTTTCATGGCAAAAAATGTAATTACAAAAATACAAATATCATATAAATACAATAAAAACCAAACAAACAAAAACAGCAAGTCATATTATACAAGATTTTTAAAATTAACATATGATAAAAAAAATCCAAAACCTTTTCAGGCATAATCTCACTAAATAAGTCCTTAAGCGAGGAAACTTCATAAAAGAGCATTCTACTAGTATTAAAGGGATAGTTCGGCCAAAAACGATATTAAACCCATGATTTACTCACCCTCAAGCCGTTCAAGATGCATATGTCAATCATTTTTCAGACGAACACATTTTTTCAGTTATTTAAAAATAACTACGAACGACGGTTCCTACGCTACGTCCAACGTCATACGCCGGCATCCATCTCCCGTGAACGCGCGTCGACCGTTGCCGGAAGCCAGTTATTTTCATTTATAAAGTTTTAAATATGTATATTTTTACGACAAAACCGCACGGATTACCCTCAGAAGGCCTTCGTTTATCCCCCTGGAGCCGGATGGATTACTTTTGTGAAGGATGCATGCACATGTTTGGGACTTGAAGGAGGTGGACCCCATAACTTGACATTATAACCACTGAAAGATCTAAGACATTTTCTAAAATAACTGAAAATGTGTTCGTCTGAAAAATGATTGACATATGCATCTCGAACGGCTTGAGGGTGAGTAAATCATGGGTTTAATATCATTTTTGGCCGAACTATCCCTTTAAGTCCCTGTATGGCTGAGATCATAGGGCCAGGTTGCCTGTGCCCTGTAAGCCCATGCCCAGCGTACCTCATGGAGGCCAGGTGTCTCATGGCCACGTCGAGGGCTTGGACAGATTCCAGCGGGACCTGCAGACGTCCACTGACCAGCGTCTCCTGCAACAGCCTCCACGACACCTTCGCCAGCCAACGAATGGACACTTTAAAGATGCGATCTTTCCCCTCTCCAGGGATGGTCACCTCGAAGTCAACCTATGATGCCCAGAATGAGAATAGTAGGAAATTACACTGATTACAATTAAGGCTAGGGAAGGCTTGGCGATATTCATGTCATGTTGCTTTGAAACTGATCAATGAGTTTTAGAACTGATTCATTAGAACAGGCTGTTTGAAACTAGTTTAATGAATTAGAAATTTAAAAGGTACACTATGCCCTCTAGTGTTTAAAAAACCAAACTGCATGCATTTTGCAGAAGAACATTGTTTTGGTTGTGCTTGAGCACTGCGTGATGAATGTGCTTATCCTACTGCTCCTACTAGGCTTAAGAGATATAACCAGTTTAGATGGAAAGATCTCAAGAATGGGAGAGTGACGCATGTACACAATTGCCCACGAAAACCATCCCGTCAGGTCTTATAATAGGGTTACCATAGTGAATCAGGGCAAGACAAAAACACCTTTTGGAAGAAGGAGTGATGTATATTGACTCATTATTTAAATTGTCCGTTTTGAACAAAATAAGTTACATAGTGTACCTTTAATAGCCAAATAAAAGCACACATTGGCAATGTTGCTAACATTTCACCAGCAACCATCATGAATACATTGCGAATCGCATTCTCAACATCTCATCAATTAAATCCGTTACATACCTTTTCGCTGCCTATAGGTAACGCTAAAACAGTGTAGATATTCTTCTTCCCATCGTACACTGGCTTTCGGTCACCAAAGAGCTGCGGTTTGAAATGTTGGACCATGTATTCCACGACCTCCCTGTGAAGAGTCACATTTAACTGTGATTACTCATGTTTCATAAAACCTGATCAAAACATTAGTTTGTGATAATGACCGGCTGAATGTACCAGATCTACACAACCACTGCCAAATATATACATACACATACATGGACACACATAGCCATTCAAATGTTTTGGATTTTAAAATATTTGTGAAAGAAGTCTCTTCTGCTCACCATTTGTTTGATCAAAAACACAGTAAAAACAGTAATATTGTGAAATATTATTACAATTTAAAATAGCTGTTGTCTATGTGAATATATTGTAAACTGTAATTTATTTCTGTGATCAAAGCTGTATTTTCAGCATCATTACTCCAGTCTTCAGTGTCACATGATCCTTCACAAATCATTCTAATATGATGATTTGATGCTCAAGAAACATTTCAATTATTATCACTGTTGAAAAGAGTTTTTGTGGAAACTGATACATTGTTTTTTTTATACATACATCTATTCCTCAAGGAACAGAAAGCATTTCTTTGAAATAGAAATCTTTTGTAACATTAAAAATATCTTTAGCCTACTGTCACTTCTGATCATTTTAATGTCCTTGCTGAAGAAGAGAATTAATTAAGAAAAAAAACGTTTTGACCCCAAACTTTTTAACTGTAGTACAAAATATGATTTGTGTAATAATAATAATAATAATAATAACAACAACAACAATAATGAATTCTTTCATTTATAATTTTTTTTTTTAAATGAGTGTATTAAACCAACATTTTAAACCCAATTTGATTTACAAAATTAAATTGATTTGATTTATTTTTTAAATTTTTTGCATTTAAATACGAGTTAAGAAAAACTCCTTAAAAAAAGTAGTGGACAAATACTTAATATTTAAATCAATACTTATATAATCTTCTAATCAAAAACATCTGATGAGCTGTAACAGGCGATGTCGCTGTGTAAATGAAAACATGCTTTTCAGATTATTTGCATCCTTTTCTGCCTCAAAAAGTGGGTCCAAAAGCATTGAAGCGCCTCATGCAGAAGTGCATATCTTGGCTCATCCGCGCACATGCAGTGGCGACGGCACGAAGACGTCACTTTTCACACTCATCCTCACACTTGTGCAGATGCGTCAAGAATAAACCAGGCTTAAGTTGTATTTAACTCAGCAGGCAGAAGGCTTAGCTGAACTGAAATACAGTTGCGGATGAACAGGATTCAACCGTTGTCTGTGCACGTCTACCACAACATTTGATCTTACAACCTTTTCAGGGGAGAACAGGTTTCTTTCAAGGTCACTTTACGTGAGTGAGGTAACTGGCCCTCGCCACAGCGAACCGTGCAAATCTGCAGGGTTTAACTCTACTGATCCAAACGGTTTTAGAGAAACAGCTTATAATAGGGGAACCTTCATATTGAGGAAAGACTAGGAAAAAAGCTAGCTTTTATTTTCACATTTTCAGTTACCATTCAAAATTTTGTTTCATTTTTAATCATTTTGTTAGGTGCTTTAGTCATTTTTTACAAATATTTATATTTTAATTTCTATTTACTTCAAATTATTATTTTTCATGTCATTCTACCTAATTCCAAATTAAATATTAAAAATTAATATAATAATATAAATATAATATTACAAATTCCAAAATAACTATTATATGTATTTTATATTCTTTTTAGCACTGGCAAATTAATTATTCGTGATTAATCGCATCTAACAGTTTGTGAATATATGTGTCTGTATATATATATATATATATATATATATATATATATATATATATATATATATATATATATATATATTTATATATATTTATTATTTTATATTGTTGATACACATACATATACATATTTACATATATATTAGTGCTGTCAAATTGATTATTCGTGATTCATTGATTGTAAAATAAAAGTTTGTGCTTATAAAATAAGTGGGTCTCATTCATGAAACATTCGTAAATATACGAGTAAATATGTGAGTGATTTGCATGTAAAGAGACCTTCCCGAAAACTCTTCTCCTGATTCACAAATACTTCGTAAACGTCAGATGTGATAGTGAAATGTGTGTGTGTGTTAATGAATTCCAATCAGTCGTAAATGGGACGTGCGTGCACGCTCATTCTCAATTACCATAAATCCCGCCCATTAAATCCGACTGACAACTATATATGGGCATCATATTATGACACCAAACGAAGGATTTCAACATGTCTTCTCAAAAGCGAATGAAAAAGAGAAAATTGAAGTTTTATTATCAGAAGTTCATTCAAAACGCCACATTTTATTTTCAAGGGTACATAGTGGCGTATCAGGTCCTAAAAAAAGGAAGCTTGGCAGCATATATTACAGATGCAGTTAATGGAGTTTCATCTGTTAATCGAACAGTCCCAGAAGTGAAAAGAAAATGGTTCGACATGAAGCTTGACTGCAAAAAACGAATTAGTTCACTTCGAAAAAAATCTCATAATAAAAAGAAAAAGAAAAACCGTATGTAATTACTATATATAATATTTTTTCAAAATGCTGTGTAAATATGTACCCGATTAAAATGCAGCCTTATTATTGAGCAAAACGTTCGGATGTTAAACGCACTATTTACGCGTGGCTGGGAGCAGGTGGAGATTTCTTTCGTACCAACAAACATTTGGAAAATACGAACATTTTAATGAATCCGAAAATTTACGCCAGAACCACTTTTCACACGATTTACACAAAAATCCCTTCTGCTCGTGTTTCATGAATGAGACCCTATGTGTGTATAATATACACTCACCTAAAGGATTATTAGGAACACCATACTAATACTGTGTTTGACCCCCTTTCGCCTTCAGAACTGCCTTAATTCTACGTGGCATTGATTCAACAAGGTGCTGAAAGCATTCTTTAGAAATGTTGGCCCATATTGATAGGATAGCATCTTGCAGTTGATGGAGATTTGTGGGATGCACATCCAGGGCACGAAGCTCCCGTTCCACCACATCCCAAAGATGCTCTATTGGGTTGAGATCTGGTGACTGTGGGGGCCATTTTAGTACAGTGAACTCATTGTCATGTTCAAGAAACCAATTTGAAATGATTCGAGCTCTGTGACATGGTGCATTATCCTGCTGGAAGTAGCCATCAGAGGACGGGTACATGGTGGTCATAAAGGGATGGACATGGTCAGAAACAATGCTCAGGTAGGCCGTGGCATTTAAACGATGCCCAATTGGCACTAAGGGGCCTAAAGTGTGCCAAGAAAACATCCCCCACACCATTACACCACCACCACCAGCCTGCACAGTGGTAACAAGGCATGATGGATCCATGTTCTCATTCTGTTTACGCCAAATTCTGACTCTACCATCTGAATGTCTCAACAGAAATTGAGACTCATCAGACCAGGCAACATTTTTCCAGTCTTCGACTGTCCAATTTTGGTGAGCTCGTGCAAATTGTAGCCTCTTTTTCCTATTTGTAGTGGAGATGAGTGGTACCCGGTGGGGTCTTCTGCTGTTGTAGCCCATCCGCCTCAAGGTTGTGCGTGTTGTGGCTTCACAAATGCTTTGCTGCATACCTCGGTTGTAACGAGTGGTTATTTCAGTCAAAGTTGCTCTTCTATCAGCTTGAATCAGTCGGCCCATTCTCCTCTGACCTCTAGCATCAACAAGGCATTTTCGCCCACAGGACTGCCGCATACTGGATGTTTTTCCCTTTTCACACCATTCTTTGTAAACCCTAGAAATGGTTGTGCGTGAAAATCCCAGTAACTGAGCAGATTGTGAAATACTCAGACCGGCCCGTCTGGCACCAACAACCATGCCACGCTCAAAATTGCTTAAATCACCTTTCTTTCCCATTCTGACATTCAGTTTGGAGTTCAGGAGATTGTCTTGACCAGGACCACACCCCTAAATGCATTGAAGCAACTGCCATGTGATTGGTTGATTAGATAATTGCATTAATGAGAAATGCATTAATGCGTGCATGTCTGTGTGTGTATATGTATATATATATATATATTCTGTAAATACTATATACACTGTATATATACACACATATATTATATTTGTAAATATTATAAAAACTTTTATGTTAGATGCGATTAATCGCGATTAATCTATTTGACAGCACCAATTATTTTATATTATATTTATATGACATATTTATATGGAGTCAAAACTCCATGCTGGTGAAAACTCCTCAGGAATGACTGTGGGCGTTTGAGGTGACGGGGCGTTTACCTGTTGACCCGCCGAGGACACTTGTCAGGTTTGATGTCCACTTCATAGTGGAACACGTCCATTTTTGGGATCTCCACCTCAAAGTAGTTGGCAAGCAGCTTGATGGGTTTCCCGACGGTGCCCATGCCCGGCCGGCGGGGCGCCTGGAACACCTGCTGCAGGGGCGGGGGGTACGGCCCGACGGGCACTGAGAGAGACAGAGACATTTACATCTCAATCAGAGACCGCTACTTAAACATTTCACTAACTTCATAAAGAACTTTACAGCGATGACTGAAAGAGAACAGATAAAGATCATATTAAGAGAGGGACAGACAGCAGATATGTGTCGATGTGCCACAGCCTGAGAGACAGCAGGTGAATGTGTGTGTAATGTGTGTGTCTGACCTCAGTGTGTTTCCCTACTGTCCAACACAGTGACCCTCAGTAATGTGTGTGTGTGTGTGTATGTGTATATGTTAAAACACTGTGGTATCAAATGTTCACACATTCTAATTTGTTACACTGTTCATTTAAATTTAAGTGATGTTATAATATTTTATTATTTTGATGTCTTTATTATTGTTCTATGTATTCCAAGCTTTGGCAATATTTTATTATTTACAGTCATGCCAATAAAGCAATTTCGAATTTGAATGAGAGAGAGAGAGCGAGAGAGAGAGAGAGAGCGAGCAAGAGCGAGAGAGAGAGAGAGAGAGAGCGAGAGCGAGAGCGAGCGAGCGAGAGAGAGAGAGCGAGCGAGAGAGAGAGAGAGCGAGAGAGCGAGCGAGAGAGAGAGCGAGAGAGAGAGCGAGAGAGAGAGATAGAGAGAGAGAGAGCGCGAGAGAGAGAGAGAGAGAGAGAGCGAGAGAGAGAGAGAGAGCGAGAGAGAGAGCGAGATAGAGCGAGAGAGAGAGCGAGAGAGCGAGAGAGAGAGAGAGAGAGAGAGAGAGAGAGAGCGAGAGAGAGAGAGAGAGAGAGAGAGAGAGAGAGCGAGAGAGAGAGCGAGAGAGAGAGAGAGAGAGAGAGAGAGGTCATTAAGCAGATAGAAGGTTATAAGAACGAGATACGCTGAAAGGAGGGAGTTCAGGGGGAGTTTGGGGGATTATGGGACTAGAAATATGGTGACAGGAGAGTGTATGGAAACGGGACAAAAGCAGGGAAAAGGAACAAAGAGGATGGTGACTAAAACGGGAAGGGGGTGGGAAGGCAATATGAGGAAAAAACGAATAAAAGAAAGTTGGGAGGATGGCGGTAATAGTAAACTTAAGAGTGAACTCAATACTAGAGCTGCAATCCACAGCACTTATGACAATTATTACTCATTCAATAATCAGTTTTCCAGGACTTTCACACCTTGTCCTACAAACAATGTAGTATATATATATATATATATGCATGCTATGACCACAATCGCATTAGAAGTGTATCACAATATATATTTTTTTGCTGCTGGAAAGTTAATAAAAATGCTTAATATTTCAATAAGAATGTGATTTGTAACCAAAAGATTTGATCATTGATAAGTACATTGTAAATCATTATGAAACCTCTTTCGAACTACTATTTTAAAACAGTTCAATCACTTCTGATTGGATGAGATTGTAAAGAAGCTGATACACAAAACGATGTGTATCATACTGTAGATGCACATCAGGTTAATACTATATTAATGCCGTAATCTACAAAACAGAAACAGACTTTTGGACCCATCCCAAAGCAAACCTGCTTCACTGTAAATAACACAGCATCACTGTTTCATCGGTCGGGCCTGTGTAATGTTAAACTGGTGGCGACTCCTGCAGTGATGCTGTGCTTTAGGACACCTCGAGAAAGAGTCTGACAGAGTAATAATAAACAACACTATAAATAATACGGTAACATACAACCAGGGCTTGACATTAACACACACCAAACGCGTGTGTATTTCAGCAGTGGTGTGTGTAAAGCACTCACTCCTAACAGCTACTTTGTGGGTTGAAATCGATTTATATCTACATTTTTCAATTGCAGTCTTTTAAAAAGGCATCTAAAAATAAAAAACTAAGTGCAATCTAATGTTGTGCAAAAATAGAACTTTTTCGATAAATATCCATACTGAACTATCTGAAACTCTTCCGTAGCTGCACGTCCTCGCTCTCTCATCTCTCCGACAGCGAGTTACACACACACACCCGCCTCTCCTCACTCACTCACTCAATATTGTTGGTGTTACAGGGCTTGAATTTTTCCGTGGTATTGCGCATAATTTGACTCATTCCTGCATATTTTGTGCTCACACCCAAAGTGAGCGCACATAAAGCCGCCTCTCAGAACAAAATTCAGTTATTTTGCGCTGATTATTGCGCTTAAACAGTCAAATACACACACAATAATGTCAGAATGCTGGTCTTGGCGAGTATTCACGTATGTTTTATGTGAACGTAAACAGTTGAGACAGAAAACACACGTGTAACAGTAGTGGATCTGTGTTTCCGGTCTTTATGGCCTCGTTTACACTGTCAGTGAAATGTGACCCAATTCCGATTTTTTGCTCATATGTGACACAGATCCGATGTGTTCTATGACCGTGTGAACAGGGAAAAACGCATGCATTCGGATATTTCAAGATCGGTTTCAGGCCTCATATGTGGAAATAAATCAGATATGTGCCAATGCGACTGTCATGTAAACAGGCAGATCGGATTTTCTGAGGCATTAGGCGACGTCTCCGCGGTTTAATGACGAGAGAAACCCCGACGTGCTTCTAGGAACGGATGACCCGACGAAACGTTGTGTCGTCATAGGAGAGGAATGTGAAAAAACGTTGACATGACATATTGTCGTACACAACAAAATTTCGGACCGACCGCTCCTCGTTAAAGCCAATATTTAAAGCCAATATGCTCCCACCAGTCCTGAGATCTCTCTCACACACAATAATTGAAGCATGTGTGCAATGATGGCACTTTTCGTCCTCCTTCGCCTCAAAATCATGGTGATGTTTGGCGAACTTCGCATATATCACAGAGCTAGCATCAAGCATATTTCGCATCCGCCCATCTGTGCAAGATAATTTAACCCTTTAAGCATGCGCAATGTTTCAGATAGTATGGCAAGTGTACACACATGAACCGGATATGGGTCACAGTTGCAAGAACGTGTAAACGGATGGTAAAAAAAAAAAAAACGAATAAAGCAGGTAACAAATCAGAATTGGGCATCAAGACCTGCAGTGTAAACGAGGCCTAAGTGACCGCAGCCTAGTATATCTTCTGCAAAATTATGAGATAATATTATAAAATATCTATATATGGCAGTTTTTCCCATGATATCGATGTCAAAACTGTGACCAGTGAAAACGCTGAGTGACTAGTAACATAAAACCGCTAGCCACAGTGGCTGGTAAGCAAAAAAGTTAATGTCCAGCCCTGCTTATAGCTAACCATATAACCCAAAATACTGATCAACGTTTAAAATGGAGAAGAAAAGCTGTTGTTGTTGTCAAAGGTTCTGTGTCCAATCAAACTCTGCTTTGTTTTGCTGGAAATGTATTTGTCACTTTGCTAGTCCATTTGGACAGATGTCAACGGTTGCGTCACCCGCCCTCACTCTCAAAAACTATAAACATCTACACAAGATCAAAGAAAATACATTTATAATGAGAATAAACTCGGTTTGTTCCAAAGGTAAATCACTGGCTGCTGAGAGCATGACACATTTACAATTAAATACACGTTTAGAAACCAATACTTAACCAATACACCAATACTTTTACTATTAGTATTGTAGTATTTGTTAATATTTTAAATTAGCTTTAATTTTTATAATTTATTAGTTAAAATTTTTATTTATTTTTTGTAATTCTGCTTTGCGCTTTTGTCATTTTTATTAGTTTTTTACTATTTATCTTTTTTCTCGTTTAAATATTTATTTCAGTTTTATTTTTAGTAATTCAACTTAAATGTACTTAATTTCAGTTAACTGCCAAGGAAACGTTTACTAAGTTTAAGTTTTTCATCTAACATTTATATTTTATTTCAGCTATATTTCAATAAACGCTTTGTAATAACAAAAACTGCTGATGTCTGTGCAGGCATGGTGACTTTAATGCATTTCAAAGTTTGATTATAAAATTGGCAGGCATGGGTAATTTTTTCATGTTGAGATACTTTCAACTTTTGATAAGTTGAGACAGACAATAATAAGTCATTCTACAGCTTGTGATGCTTTCAAAACATTGATCTGATTGAGTTTCAGTTTAGAAACCAAAATTGTTGATTTTCCTATTGATTCTGTGTCATGTTAATAATTTTGAATATGGTCTGGTGTTATTTTAGTATTAATATTGTAGTATTTGTTCATATTTTTAGAGTCTGTGTGATGTTAATAATTTTGAATATTGTTGGGTCTGGTCTTATTTTAGTATTAATATTGTAATATTTGTTAATATTTTTAATTAGCTTTTATTTATATATTTTCAGTTTAAATTTAAATGTATTGTTTACTAAATTTTGCTATGTGCTTTTGTCATTTTTATCAGTTTATTTTTTATTTATCTTTCTTCTCATTTAATTTTTTTTTTTTTTAATTTTAGTTTTAGTAATTCAACTTAAATGTATTTAATTTCAGTTAACCGCCAAGGAAACGTTTTCTTAGTTTTCCCATCTAATATTTATATTTTATTTAATCTATATTTCAATAAACATGAAGAATTTGTAATAGCTTTGTAATAACAAAAACTGCTTATGTCTGTGCAGCTTTTCAACTTTTCAAGCATTTCAATGTTTGATTTTAAAATGGGTATTTCTTCATGTTACGATACTTCCATCTATCCCATTTTGAGAGTTGTGTTGAGTCAGACAATAATAAGTCATTCTATAGCTTGACACTGTGACGCTTTCAAAACGTTCATCTGTGACACACTCGACACAACAACACTGAAACTGAATCAACCAATGGCAGTGAAGGGAATATTTGGGAAACCTGCTTAAAAAAACTGTTCAGTTTGCTGATGCTATACTGGCACAGAAATTACACACGCCAACATTTTGTGTACTTGCGGATGATAAACAGTTTTGTTAGCATGTTGATGTCCAAAGTCCAAATCTGCATCCCGAAACAAAACTAGCGCTAGTCTAATGAGTCGACGCCTTTAACCTCTCTGTCCATGACGAACACTCCCTCCATCATAACAAAGACCCCAGCTGCCCTCCTCTTCACACCGGGGGGAAGGAGAGGAGAGGAGCCACATCAGCACACACAAACACAGGGGCCCCAAAACATTCCCAGCCTCACCATAGCAACAGAGGAGCAACACACATTGTCATGGAGATCAGGAGAACCAGGGATACGTGGGGGTTTGGGGAGAGCCGGACCTTCGCCTTATTCATCGTATAGTGCCAGCGAGCACCTCAACATTACACCGAGACAAGGTCATCAATCTTATCCCACACGGCCAACTTTACAGCTCGCCTATGATTTAAGAGCGCTTCGGAAAACTCTCGCTCGCTTTCTCTCGTTGAGGAGATATACTCTGCTAAAGTCCTGATCAATGTTGCTGAGCATGTTCTTACACCAGTGCAAACGCAAGCAGCAGCAGATGGCCAGAGCTGGAGCCAGATCTCAAGAAACCAGTAAACAATGGCAGCTCTCTTCTAGGGATGGATATATATAGAGATATAGATGGATAGATGATATACTTGCTGCTAATATAAATCTAAGCATCATTATGAATAATGTGCAGTTTATATTTGCCCATTATATTTACTAAAAGCAATATTTACTATATTATTCGCAATTATTCTGCTGGGAATATAAAGTTATTTTAATGCAATTTAAACTTGAGTAGCAAAACTTTGTTAGAGTTGGAACTTTAGATTAATTTCTGTGCATCAGTTGATCTCAATGAATCAAAACTTAAAACTCTTAATTTACCACTTATTTTGTTTCTGCATGCCATTTTTTATTTACCAATTTTTTAAAAAATGCACAAAATGTTGATGTTGAAAATGTTAAAGCAGTGGAAGACATTGATTTTTAACTAAATGATAGTGCTTCTCACTGAAAAATTAACTTTTTAATGCCATTTCAGAGCAAATACATGAATATAAAGATGGTAACCCTTTACAATAAGTTCCCATTTGTTAATGTTAGGTAATGCATTAACTAAACTGACAATTAGCAAGACTTTGGTTACAGTATTTGTTCATTTTTGTTGTTCGTTTATGTTGTCTCAGGTCCACTTTATAATATAAACATTTGACTTTAATAATATATTAGTAAATGTTGAGATTAACTAAGATTAATAAATGCTTAGTTCATGTTAACAAATGGAACTTTATTGAAAAGTGTTCCCATATATTTGGCAAAAAAACAAACATTTGGCCATAGCAAAGAAAGCAGATGTGAGCAGAGCCGTGACACAGAAACAGAAGCAGTGTTTTGGCATGGTGCTGACTGGGTTAGTGCTGGATGTCCTGCTGTTGAGGGCTCAAGACCATAACGCACTGAAGTGTGTACGATCCACAGAGACGCCACCTGGCCAGTGTGTGACCCTTCCCCTGCCACTCATTAATACAGGCCACTCTCAGAGTCAGAAAAACTACAAAATCAAGACCTTTTGGTCTTGCAATGCCATTATACAAGACCAAAGCTATCATTTTAAAACGAGTTACTGAAAAGATATTGCAATGACAAAAGTTCATTCATTGTAAGGGATACAACTTTCACTATAGCATCACCAAAATGAATTGCAAAAATGTTTGTTTTCAAACAAGCTTCACAAGCCCACCTGCCATTGGTCAGACAGAAGATAGTCCCACACTATTGGTTGAGTCAATTCAACAGTCTATGTGTGGAGCAGTCAAGTCATGTCAGAAATATCGTATTTACGATTTGAACGCTCATGAGCGCCACCACAAAGATGTAAATATGAGTGGGAAGCTCGGGATTTTCTTTACGCCCATGAGTCAGTGAGAAACAAGACAGAAATCCACTATACTTCGGTATTTAGCAGTGACATTGTCAGGATTTTTTTTAAATTTACAACACACTATAGCATTTTAATATAACAATAAAAAAAAAGTAACTATAAAGTTTACGGTGGCTTCATAAATGAACCTAAAGCAAAACACACCTGATGCACATTCTTTGTTCTTGATTTTCTATGAGTAGAGTTTAAAGGCACACTATGCAAGATTTGTACCTTACTATAACAGCTTCGAAATCATTTTGATGGTAAACGAACATTTCAGACGTGAATCATGGCAGAGTCGACGAAGAAAACGAAGAAAGCGCGGTCGGAAGAGTGCAGAGACGGCTCTGCGTGAGTGGTATTTACTTCAGTAATGTTAAACACGTACTCCACAGCAACTCTAGGGGGCGCTGTCTAAGAAAAACGGAAACTGCATAGTGTGCCTTTAAAAACCTTGCTGTGTTTTTGTGTAGTTAATTAAGAGAAGGTACACCGCCATCTTGCTCTGACGAAAGGGACTTGAACGCACCTGATGTTGTACACACGACTTCCCAACTCTAAAATACGAACTTGAATGTACCATGATGATAAAAATAAAAATAAATAAAAAAAGTTCTAAAAGTGTCACAAAGTCACACTGTTTCAACATACAAATGCCTCTGTATATTAAACTGGGCTAGAAGTTTATATTTCAACACTGACCAATTACAGAAAATGATCAGATTAGCTATTAAATCCGTTCCTGAAAAAAATCATTTTAAATTAATAAAAAAAAAAAAAAAAGGTTAATTTGTACATGCTGCCAGGCTCAGATTGAAGAAAGTTTGATCTCCAAGTAAACTCTTTAACATAAAGAACTGTAACATGACAACTATGACCTGGAATTTTTCAGAATTGTGATTTTACAGTTTCCTTACATTTCCTAATTTTCCACATTCACCAGAAACTCGGAACTAAAACATAATTTTGCACATCCAATGCAACATCTTGTGAGTCAAATTGACAACTTCCTTCATCTGCATTTAAAGATGCCCTTCTTTGAAACGGTGAATAATTTATCAACCGAATGTCTCTGAAAAAAAATAATCAAATCTTATTCCCAAAACCCACTGCAGCTGCCAGGCCGCTTTTATCCCTCCTAATATAAATCATTTATCTGGTCATAAGCCGTAAAGTCTTGAGCATTTATACTGTTAATGGAAGTGAAATTGGTAACATTGGCCTGAGCCATATTTTAGCAGGATCAATAAAGACCCCTGGGGTCACTTTCCCCTTCTGCATCTGCTGAAGGCGGGCTTCAACCTCATGTCTTCCCACGACCCCTGACCTGGGACAATCTCTCATCATTTACCCCTTATACACAGATCAGTTATCCTACACTGAACCAAATACATTCATTTCCAGGTATCATCTAGCAATGCACATTCTAAATGGAACGTTACAATGTATCATTCCATAAGGAAACAATGTGGAACGTTAGAGTGTTTCATTATAGAGGGATTCAATCTGTGCAGCGATAATATCACGGGTAAACATTGTATCATTTCAAAAGCTTCACAAACAACTTAAAAGAACCGAACCCACCAGCGCCAGATGGTCCCGGCTCCATCCCATCCACTGAGCCACAAAGGGTTCACCAAAGTCCCGATGCTCAATCTCCACGGCGCCCGGCCCTTCAGGCTGGAAGCGTCCCCGACTTCCAGCCTCTTCCCTGGGCGAGAGGGATCGTCTCCTCCGCCGCTGCTGGAGCCCCAAACCCGCAGGAGTTGAGAGAGAAACAAAAGCTCCTTAGTTCGGATCCCGAATGAGCCTCTCCTCCTCCGGGCTCTGTCCGTCCGTGGCTGGCTGGTGCGGGTCGGGCTGCTCTGCTTCGGGGTGTTGTTCCTCCTGCTCACCGTTCAAGCTGGATCCACCAGCGGAACAAAAACGCTCGCCCCGTCCGTCCGTCCGTCACCCCCCCACAGCCCGAGAGCCCGTTCTTCTTCTTCTTCTTCTTCTCCTTCTCCTCCCACTGCTGAGATTCTTGTCTGTCTGCTAGTCTGTTTTGTGTTCGCCCTCTAGTGTACGCTTCCCAATCCCAAAAAAATTGAATCCCAATTCCAATTCATTCATTTAGAACAGAGAGGAATGCTGGCATAATGCTTCCTGCATCCTACATCTACACACTATATACTACATACTGACCACCTTTTATTTAAAGTCCCCATGAAATCAAAATAGAAGCTTTTAGTATAATTATATGTTACCCCCTTCATTATAAGCAGCCGCTGAAATCTGTTTGTTCACACATTTACTATTTTCAACATGGTGAATGGCACATAATGCACTATGGGGATAGGAAACGATTCAGACAATGTAAATATGCTTTCCATTGGGACGAATGAAGTCTGGTTTCACGTTAGAGTCACGCGAATCCGGTCCAGAGACGCGATACACAGAGCGGATCATATGATCAAGTCGATGCACACCAGAAAACGCATTGGATCCATTTGAATTCTGTGCAGAAAGCTTGTATATTAAAGCGATATGGAGGAGATTAGGGGGAAACTGCGGCTTTACCGAGCTCAACGGTTCTGCTGTTCGATATGTCCCGCCCTGTCTTGTGTTCTCCATACCCCCTCCTGTTTCAGTGGAAATTGTCCAATTGAATAACGAAAGGGACTTTAGTGAGCCTTTAAGTCTAGCGGTGTCCGAAAAAACTCACTAATCCTATTTAGTACACTATATGGGTTGCGTATGGAATTTCCTCCTTATAAGAAAAAAAAAAACTTTTTTAAATGATAATTATGACATACAAAGTCATAATTATGGCATATGAAGTCATGTTTATCAGATGAAAATTTGAATTGATGCCACACTAAGCCGAAATTATGACATAAAGAGTCGAAATTATGGCATAAAGAGTCATAATCATAGTCATAGTATTTATGGCTTACTTTACTTTATCTCATAATTTCAACTTTTTTATCTATTTATTATAGGTCAAAACTATTACTAGTCATGATTATGACTATAAGTCTTTTATAGTTTCCGACTTATTCATGTCATAATTTTAACTTTTTCATGTCATAACCATGACTTAGTTTGTTATAATTATGATTTACCAAAGCATGGTTTTTTCTCTCTCTTATGTGGCAGAAATGGGCTTCCATAATTCCGTAATTACATAATTTCCAAAACTTCTCCAGGCAATTATTTGCAAATGCATGAAATGTAAACGACTTAAATAGGCCTATATAAGGTTTATGCTTCAGATGAAAAGAACTAGACTGTTTATTCTATACAATTTAAAAAGGCAAAGTTTTCATAATTGAGACTACAATACAGGTGTATGAGCAAAATAGACAACGGTCTAAATTTAGATAATTACTTTGTAAAGTATTTTATATCTGGAAACCAATAATTGTACATTATATCTCAAATTATTTATGATAATGTCATGATTATAGTGACTTTCTGTTGGCAAAACATATTTTAGATTTAATTACATTTATTTTATGTAAATTGTCCCCACGAATAGTACGGAATTATTTTTTAAATAAATAAATAAATAAATGTATAAAATGTATGTTCTCATTCCTTATTGCTAAGCCCCCCACTTATCTCTTATTCCACACTTATCTGGAAACTCTTGCTTCCTCCAAAGCTACCACAACTATTTCACTGTGCAAAATATGACATAAATATGTTATGTTTTTTTATAGTAGCCTTTGTGTTTTTTTGCATTTAATAAAAAAAATATTTGAAAATAATAAAACAACAAAGAAAGTCGAACGTATATTATTTGTATAAATTGCAACGTTTTAAGGGACGAAACAATAGTTTAATAATGTGCTGGGACCGGCTGGGACGTTTTGCATCGGTCGAATAATAAGAATTTTATTTTGGCGATTGCTTTGTTGTCGCGTTTCTGTGGCGTCACTTCCTGTCAGGGGAAGAAGACGTCATCTCACAGACAGGCGGTGAGTTGGAGCTTCACGATTTCTTTAAAAACAGCGAATTAACGCTTTAAATGAAGATGATTTCGCATTCTTTGAATGAAAGCCTGATTTTAATGAAAGTGGTGACAGTGACATGCTAATGTTACTGTCGTAGTATTTACGGTAGTTAGCGTTAGTTCCTTTTATGCAGGAACCAGTTATAAGTCATAACAATAATATTGATAAATTTCATTCTTTTGATTTTAATGAGTCGCTATTTACTGATATAGTTAAAGGTGTGAGTGTTTACAGATTGGTAATGTTTACTTTGAGAAAACGGTTGTGTATTGTGTGCAATATATTGTCTTATTCTGACAAATATAATATTTTAATACATTATTAATCCTATGAGGACCATTTCAGAAATAGAGAGATTTGTTTATGTCTGTTTTTTTGTTTGTTTTTTAAATCTATAAGTGTTAGCATTGGCTGTCTAGCACACTGCTTCTACAGACATCAACATCATTTACATTTAATCATATACATGGTTAAAGATTAAGCTAGATTGGTACAATTGCAGCGCATAAATGCGTTTGATTATAAGGGCCTGTTTATGGCTGTTTATGTGTTTTTAACCGTTTCTTTTGGTCTTGTTCGGTCTTCCACTATTGTTCATATTGTGACAGTAACTCTCCTCTTTTTTACACAGAAACAACTGCAATGTCGTGGATTCGAGAGCGGGAATTATCCTTTATAGAAAGGCTCACTGCCAACATCCTGAGGGTGTGTATCAGAGAACTCTAGAGGAAAACTGTAACAAATATATAAATAAGATAAAATTAATAAATAAATAAAAATGTGATTAAAATAAAAAAAAATTAGTTATTTATCTGTTAAATATATTACCTTAGATTAAAATAAATAAATAAAAATTAGGTTAAAATTAATTAAATAAATAATACATTAAATAGTACATTGTGTATTTATATGTATTTAGTGAGTAGAAAAATATATAATAATGTAACTTAATAGAAACTAGAAACTATTTTAGATTTATAATATACTTTTTTCAGTGTATATATTTGGTGTTTATTAAATATAGATGTTTTTTAAATATCAAGGTGGGGGTCCCTCACATGAGGATGATCATATTTGCTGGTCTGTGGCCAAAGGACATCTAAGGCTGTGTTCACACCTGGCATGTTTGGTTGGATTAAAGCGAATCCTGGTGCGATTGCTCTGTTAGTGCGGTTCATTTGTATAAGTGTGAACGCTGCGATCTGAACCCTGGTGCCATCTGAACCCTGGTGCCACCAAACAAGCGGACCGAGACGCTGAAAAGATGAGTCTTGCTCCATTTCCAAGCGACCCTGGTGCGGTTCGAATGAAATATGAATGCAACACGGACCAAAAAAATGTAAACAATCCAAAAACAGGACATGATGTCAGAAGATGCGACCCTAAAAAGGACCGAATCCTCCAGCATACCTGTTTTTTTCTCATTATAGTTATGATGTTGCCCATCACAGTTCAGTAGAGGAGTCAGAACCGCATCTCCTCACAGCAGATCTTCATTTGTGTGTGTGACGGAGGGATTCCTGACGATGTTTTGACTCCTTTAAACACTTTATAAGCTCTTCAGGAGTTCTTAGTTGGTCAAAATACCATCATATGTCGGCTACGCACAGTTCCATCGCAAAATAGATGTAATAAAAACCAACCAATCACGTTGTGAACATATCCCTATCTTTAGGTTTGGTGTTAAAATGCCAATGTGAATGTAAAATGGACCAGGAATGAATGTTTTTATTTCTTGGTCCGAACGAAGCGAACCAGACTACAAGTGTGAACACACCCTGAAAGATTGAAAACCCCTGTACAGTGAAATGAACTGAAATAATCATCTGAAACCTTTTTCTTTCTCAGGCAGGGCCCATGCCCAATCATGTGGCCTTTATCATGGACGGTAATAGGCGTTACGCCCAGAAGACGCATGTGGAGCGGCAGGAGGGCCACTCACAGGGCTTTGAGAAACTGGCGGAGGTAAGTGTACAGATAGTCTCAGATACTGACAAACTCATATACAAACTAGATGGATTTACTAGGCAATATTTACAGCTTGACCCCCTTCTGTCAGTTACACAATCTACGTTATTATTTTTTCAATTCAGCAACTTTGCACTGGCCATGAAATTGTACTTTATGTATCTGTATTACACCGGCTGACTCTGTCAGTATCGGCCATTAAAAAATACACACAATACAAGAAAATTGCGATATGCGATACGATAATACTTAAAGTGTGTAAAATAAACTTAAATTATCTTTAAAATATATTTAAAATGATATAACCTACATACGTGTTTCACATTCTTTTTGTGACAAGAAAACATCCCTTAACTTCTGAAAGTGAACATCAGTGTTTTACTGTAGTATAAGAAGTGTTATTTTAACATCAGTGTAAACCACGGGGTTCAGGGGTTCAGCTTATCCTACATTAGGGTTATTTAACAACAGAAACTGAATAATCAAATGTAAAAATAAAACACTGCTTAGTTTTCACTGTATGAATTAAATATATACTGATTCTTATTAAAGCTACTAAAGTTATTCAGCCGAGAGCAGTGAGTGATTTTCTCTCTGTCTTTTGTTCATGACCCCAGTTATTGTAAGCCGTTGCGATATGCATATCACGATATATACATTTGCGATATTTCTATAATTTTTATATATTGTGCAGCCCTCACGTTAAGCGGTTTCTAATAAACACTTGATATTTGAAATCAACCCAAACAAACACACACCTCCCTTCATTGCTCCGCCCCCAAAATGCACAAACACACAATGCAAGCGTGGATGACTCTTCATCATAGCTGAAGCGAAGCAAACTAATGCTTCCTGAAAAATAAAGTGATGATGACAAACGAACGACAAGTATAAAACGATCAAGGAACATAGAACAAGAACAAAAAATGAACAAATAGCACACAAGAGTATATAGAAGCAAGAGTTGGTTGTTAGTCTCCAGCAGCTCCAGACAAACAATGACACTCAAGACTGTCCTGTTACTTAGGGGTGTAAATCGGACAGTTCATCGCGATACGATATGATATCGATTTTCTCAGCCAGCGATACGATATTTGCCGATACCTCAAAAAATTATATTCTATTCAATTAAAGGTCCCGTTGTATGCCCCTTTTCACAAGATGTAAAATAAGTCTCTGATGTCCCCAGAGTGTGTATGTGAAGTTTGAGCTCAAAATACCGATCATTTTTTACAGCATGTTTAAATTGACATTTTTTGGGGCTCAGAAAAACGAGCTGTTTCAGTGTGTGCCCTTTAAATGCAAATGAGCTGCTGCTGGACGACCCAGGGGGCGGAGCTTCATGAGCTCGCGCTCAGTCTGTCAGGACAAATTCATCTCATGGAATGTTGATAATATCAGAAACTCTCAGTAACGGCGTTCATTTCGAGTCGGACAATAATGCCTACAGAGTCAGAGTGCTGTATAGAGATGAAACAGGTATAGTTTAGTAGTTTAATTACGGTTATTATAACGTATTGTCATCTGCTTGTATGTATCCATTATTTATTAACAGCCTACAAGTCTGCTGTTTCGGACCAGGTCCGAATGATGATCAAACATGTACTGATGAGTTTAATAAAGTTTATTGTACATCACACAAAAGATGAAGCGTCAGTTTTACTTCAGAAAATCACGGTAAGAGCTGAGTAAACACAGTAGCCTAAGTTATAAGAAGTGCGCAAGTAGCCAGTAGAGTTGAGGGAGCATTCCTGTGGGCGGAGGTTAGTCTAAACACGGTTCTGGTGATGTCACTAATGAAGGAAGTAGAGGGGTGTAGTCCAATCGAGCCGTTTTATGTAGTCAACTTCTGTTAAATAAAATATCTCGCTTGGCATTGAACTTTGAGCTTTATAATTTTACAGATATTATTTATACTCTAACAACAACATTACACACTAACTAAAGTTTGAAACATGGGATCACGTAGAACGGGACCTTTAAATTCAATTACAACTATATTCTATTCAGGGCTACATCGATTGATTGATATACCTTGTCACCTGACCTAAATACTGCGCTTTGATTCGCTAAAACTAACTTATCGGGTTGTGTTCACAAACAACAAGGGTGCTGCATGTCGGTTTGTGCTGTAAAACATTAACTCACGATGTGTTGACAGTGGGCAATACCGGCTTTTGTGACAAAACGTGTTTAGGGTTCAGTCAGTCTTGTCAGGCGTCTATTTCAGCTAAGGAGATTAACGTTACAAAGACACACCGGCAGACAGTAAGGAAGGTGAGTAAATGAAAATGCGCGCTTTGGCAGAAATGCTTAGATGGACGTTACGCAAGGATGTGGAGAGTGTCAAAATAAAGGTACCGTATTATATTGATATTTTATGTGTGGCATCGATGTATCGTATCGTTAGACGTTTGATCGATCCATATCGATGTATTATTACACCCCTACTACTAGAGCTAACATTACATCAACAGCAGATCTTGCTTCAGCAAAATGTTACTCATGTATGGAGCAGAAACAACGTCCTCGTCGCTCTCTCCAGTGCTGGAAAGCTTTTCTAATATTAACCCGGGTCCTGAAGCTCTTGCCTGATCATAACCCTTCTTTTCCCAGATATTCCTCTGATCTTTTCTCTTTTAAGTCTCTCAGCCATCACTCTTTCTACTGTCTTTCTTCAAATCTCTCTCTCTCTCTCTCTCTCTCTCTCTCCCCCTCTCTCTCCTCCCCCATCATGAGCGGACACGCCCCCTACAGCTGATTGGCTACAAGTGTGTTGTGCTGCTCGGTCCGATAAACTTTCAACAGCATTCCTTAGAAATCGCTTACTGCACCTTTACAATCAATCTCTAGACCATCAATTCACTAACCATCATGCATATTGCATACACAACTGTCAACAAGCTCCCATCAGATGCACCATATCTGAATCTTATATAAGTCATGTAAAAACTAAACGAACTGTGCTTGGATCCTTTATATGACGCTCTCATTTTGAAATTTCTTGTGTGTTTCTTTTTCTCTTAATATGCATTGTTTCCACTCTCCTAGACGCTCCGCTGGTGCCTGAACCTGGGTATTCATGAGGTGACCGTTTATGCATTCAGCATTGAGAACTTCAAGCGTGCCAAACAAGAGGTGGATGGCTTGATGGAGCTGGCCAGACAGAAGTTCAGCCGCTTGCTGAATGAGCAGTAAGTTACTCCTGCACAAGATCTATTCCTCGATCGGCTGGCTGAATAGAATCGGTACAATGCGTATGTGATTTCTAGGGAGAATCTTGAGAAGCATGGTGTGTGTATTCGTGTGCTGGGAGACCTGACTCTACTACCTGAAGATCTGCAGCAGGTTATCGCCAAAGCCGTGGTGTCAACTAGAGCACACAACAAGTAAGCACTAAATACTATTTTCTTTTTATAACTTTTGACCTTGTACTTTACAGATCTCCCATCGCTCGTCTCCAATTAGTGCAAAATTCCTCAAAGGCAAACGTAAATTTGATCACGTTACTCCAATTTTAAAATCTCTGCATTGGCTACCTGTGCATTTTAGAATTGAGTTTAAAATTCTTCCTTATGTTTTTAAATCCTTAAATAATCTGGCACCGAGCTATTTGTCGGAGCTACTCTATCTACACAATCCCACACGAAATCTGAGGTCTGGTGATGAGAGACTTCTCTCTGTCCCCAGATCGCGATTGAAGCATAGAGGAGATCGGGCCTTTGCTATTGCCGGCCCTAGGCGTTGGAACAGCCTTCCGGCGTATATCAGATCGGCTCAGTCCTGAACTGTTTTTAAATTATCTCTTAAAACCTATTTATTTTCCTTGGCTTCCAATTCACTGTGAGCTTCTGTCATAAATGTGTATTTTGCCCTGTGTTTCTTCGTTTTTTATGTTGTTCAGCACTTTGGTCAACTGTGCTTGCGGTTTTTAATATGTGCTATATAAATAAAACAAACTTGAAACTTGAGATCTTCGTCAAAATATACACATTTTTTAGGTATTTTAAGTATTAGGTGTTGCACAGACTAGTCGACTTTAATGCTCTGCCATGACGCTTTAAGCTTGACGTTGACTAGTTGCTGATCATGGCCTATAGAGGGCAAAACATGATTATAAATCTTTGAAATACACTTTAACGCTCCATTTCCAACAGTTAAAATGACAAATAAATGCATAATCTGAGAGCGCTCCACAAGATATGTTTGGTTATACCATCTGGATGCTCAAAATTGATCGGGTGAATGCACGTTTTAAACAGCTTATTGTACACGTAAGTTAATCGCTGTTCTAAACTAATGCGCGGCTGCATTGTAACACACACACACACACACACACACACACACACACACACACACACACACACACACACACACACACAGACAGTAGTTTGCGCATCATGTGCAGATCACGCATACAGAAACATTCAGTAGCGCAGAAATGTAGTCAACACTGTTCTGTGATTTATCAATAAAATAGCTTAGAAACTGAAAAGTTCTTGCATATATTTCATAGTAACTAAAACCCACAGCTTCACTATTAGGAGAGACGCTGCCAGGTAGAATTAATTCACACACAATCGCTCTCTCACTAATGCATTCATATAAATGTGATCTTTTACTGTGCTACTTCATCTGTATCTGATTTAGAACGAGCCGAAATCTGTGAGAAATATAATGACCCAAAGACTAAAGAACTGATAAAAATAAGCTGTTATGTATGAGCAATAGCCTTGAGTCATGTGTCAAGCTGTGCACAAGGCAAACCGCGTTCGAGTCTCAGCTTGAGGTTCAAGCTTATTTAATCATGAATGACGTCATCAGCGACTAGTCGACGCCACCTCGACTTTAATCACATAAATGTCACTTTAAAAAATCTGAAGTCGTTCAACCCCTAACAAGTATAGATAAACTCGGTTGCATGGTAGTGTACGAGTCAACTAAACATTCATTGTGTTTTTAGAGCATATGTTATCTGATGCATTTGCTGAAGTTCATTCATCTCATTTGTTGATGACGGTGTATTTGATTATACAGGTGTTTTCTGAATGTGTGCTTTGCGTACACCTCAAGACATGAAATCGCAAATGCTGTGAAGGAAATGGCATGGGGAGTGGAGCAGGGCCTGATCAAATCCAGGTTAACATTGCTTTTCACTTAGTTCTCCTGAAATGAGTGTGAGGAAACGATAACGTCTGATTTATTACCAGTAAAGCACTGTTAGTAATTGTGTTCTTCTCTCTGTGATTTGTCAGTGATGTGTCCGAGGTGCTTCTCAGTGAGTGTCTGTATAGCAGTAATTCTCCAAACCCCGATCTGCTCATCCGTACGTCTGGAGAAGTGCGCCTCAGTGACTTCCTACTGTGGCAGGTAATGGAGATTCACATACTTGCACAAACATACAAGATTTGAGTTCAGCTGCTATTCATAGTTTCATAGATTCACAGTGGAACAATCTTGAGTGGTTCTTTCCAGAGGTGTTTCTAGCCTTTCATCAGGACTGGGCACAGGTTCCCCATCGAAAAAGTCTGCTCATATATTAATTATTTTTTTTAAATACTGTTGTTTTGTCATAAATTGTCTTTAATTGTAGTATAGAGTCATTCACAAACTACACACGCAATAAAGAGCTGCTTCGTCGATGACAAACGATAGAAGACTTTACAATAAGGTTCATTAGTTAGCATTAGTTAAAGTATTTATTAACATGTAGCAATAACCATGTTATTAACTAACCATGAGCAATACAGTTGGGTTTAGGGCTGGGATAAACGATTATTTTTTAAACGATTAATCTAGCGATTATTTTTTCGATGCATCGATTAATCTAACGATTCATTTTTCCAGTCCGATTCGATTTCGATTCGATTCAATTATCGATTATCTCCCCAATCCACATTAATTGACTAATAGCAATTTATACATGTTTATTTACATATCTGAATGAAAAAAACATGAATTCCTTAACATTGCAATGTATGTTTATTGCTCTTAAAATTCCAAAATAAAAGACTATACAAGTGCATAGTAATGCATTCTTAGTCAGAGGTAGCATTCAATAAAACCTTAAAGCCTTGAAAACACATAGCTTACTGAAACAAGCTTAAGCCTAGTTCACACTACACAACTTTAAACGTCGGCAGATCGCTGTGCTGTTCAGACTACATGACTTGCTCTGGAGTCTTGAAGTCGTTGTGGTGTTCACACTACGTGACACTACGTAAATCTTCTGCAACAGGGGGGTTACACACTACACGAACTGACAACAACTCTGTCACCCAACGACTCTATCAGGTCCCAAAACCACATTTTGTCACGAAAACATGCGCAAGAAGTGGAATGGGAAATGGTGTATTCCAATGGCGCATTGTCTATTTGAAAATGGATGGCGGGACAAAATCGGCGGTAAAAAAAAAAAAAAATGATAGCATATATTAGGGGTTATAGTTGAACACCATCATTAGAACTCTATAACCGCCAAAACAGTGTTATTTGTTTTAAAATATTTCTTAGAAATATTATTTTTTTTATCATAGAGAATGTTTAAATACTAATTAAAAACAATTGTTGACAGTCTGTGTTATTATTGGTCTACATCGTTTCCAACTCTATTTGATTTTTTGCCAAGTAGCCTACCCCTTGACCGACCGCCAATCATCTGAGATAAGCTATATGATATAGTGATGTGCCATCATTATGAGATTTATTAAACAAATGAAAAACATTTGGAATAATAAAAATTAGCAATAAACATTTGCAATAATAAACAATGTAGCCTATCATTACCGATAACTGATCGTTCAGTTTAATTACCCCTTGACTGGCCAAAACATGTTTGATAAAAGAAACATATAGGCTAGTGTGTATATATGATGTGTATTACATTTTAGCTCAGAAAAATATATTGTAATAAAAGATATGATCATAAGATGCGCAATATAGCCTATTGGGTTTTTACCACTTAATGAAGTTTTGTTTTGTAAATCGTCAGACATGATTTTTACCACTTCATTAAGTTTTGCTTTGTAGAAAGCATTTCTTTAAAGCGAATTTCGTTTTGTACAAATTGTATCTTAATTTTAATAAATGTTTCATCAACCAATTGCATGTAGGCTATTTATTAAATAAAAAGCAAATAATAATAATAATAACCGTGACATGCGGGCGCCGGCGCGTCGCGTTCACTTGCATTGCATTGTGAACTAGAGCGCATCTCATGGTAAATGAATGAAACTCAGCGTAGGCCTATGCCTCATACATTAGCATTAAATATCGTTGCTACATCCTTTCTTGAACAGACAAGGGCTTTCTTGCGCTTCTCATCAGTCCGACCGCAAAACAATCAGCGGATGGCGGGCGGGTGCGGCTTTGAAATTTGATTAAAAAACGTTGGTGCGGATGATGAGTTTTGTCATTTGACTCACGTCATAACCGTCACACCAATTCTGAAACCGGCACACCCCTAATATATATATATATATATATATACATACACATATAGCCTACATGTTGTTTGCACATGATCTGTTTAGAACCCCGAAAAAAAAGAAAAAAAGAATATGGCTGGATAAGCACGCGCGGGCAGCAGGGATTGTCTGTCAGAGAGAGTTGGAAGTGAGTAAAACATTATAATGAAAAATCAGCTGCCTGTTGTGGTTTGGCAACGATGGTTACAAATACAAAAGGCTTTTGTAATGTCATAACAAGCTGATCATTGGCTGTTGCTCGTCGCGACACGTGACACCACAGGCTATCGAGTCGGCCGACAGCTCTGGATATCTAGCATGCTAGATATTTTTCTGGGCTCGGCGACGCGTCTGCGAGGCGTCTGCGAGCGTCTTTGATGCGTTGTTGGCTCTTTCATACTAACAGATTGGCGAGCGTTCATCGCCCGCTAATCCCCCGCGATTTGCACGCGATAACACCCCGACCTGTCGGCGAGCTCAACGATTTGCAAATCGGGCTTAAATCGGGCTTAAAATCCTGTAGTGTGAACTTGGCTTTACTGAACACATAGGGCCTAGCTTACTGAAAAAAAGTTCTTTCAGATGAAAATAACAACAACTTGATCACCCAAGATACTTGTTTAGAGCAATTGAAAGAATACAGTAACCAATGTAAACTTGGGGGCTTTAAGCTAATACAGAGAGTGCTTTTCCAACAAAAAAATAAAAAAATAAAAATAACAGTGGGAGCCAGCAGCCTGTCATGGCGTCCTTCCTGAACCAACAGAATTGAACATTTATGTTGAAAACACATAGTCCTAGCTTACTGAAAAAAGTGCATCTTTTAATTCTTCATTCACATAAAAATAACAACAACGTATAGTAATACACTCTGCCACTCACCTTTTTCTTAAAAATAAATAAATAAATACTTATAAAAAAAAGTACTTAACTAGAATTTCATAAATGGAACATTATTGTAAAGTGTTACCGATTTGTTATACACCGATTCAGACGCCTCGTGAGTTCAGTGTTGGACAGATCAGTCGTTTTAACCATTCATTAAAGTGAATCGGTTCAAATGAGTCATTAGTTCGCGAATCGGACGTGTCATTAGTGGACGTGTAGCCTACGGCAAGCGTTGTGTGATTATCCCGGCAGTTTATTTTTACCACAATTCACACTCTGCGGTAATTCAAGAAAAAAAAAAAATCTCCGAATGCTCCACGTGAAACTTTGGTCTTCCGCCCTTTTTCTATCGTGTCTAATGATTTTGATTAATATGCACGAGGGAGAGAGAGCAAGACAGCGCTCGTGTTGTTTGAAGACGGTGAGTGCGCGCGCGCGCGGCCGGGGCTCTCTCTCGTCATATGCGCCCTGTCAAGCGCAGTCAGTCATTCTATTCTACGGCTTTAGCGGCCGCCCAAAAAAAATTCAATGCAGGAAAAACCCCTGGATTGGTTATATACCGTTGGATAGAATGATGGCCATCGCGTATCAGCGCACATAAGGTACACACTGTGAAGTAATTTGCACACGTTTTTTAGAGAAATGAAAACCGGTCGACGAATCGACGCGCATATTTTGCGTCGACGTATTTTTTGCGTCGACGTCATCGATGACTTCGACGCGTTGTCCCAGCCCTAGTTGGGTTACACTTTATTTTAAGGTGTCAGTTTTACAATGTAATTATACATTTAAGTACTGAGTAATAATAATTAACTACATGTACTTTAGGGTTAGGATTAGGATGAGGGATTGGTTTAGGGTTAATTACATGTAATTATGCATAATTTATAGTTATTTCTACAGTAATTACATGTAACAATGACACTGTAAAATAAAGTGTTACTGCATTTGTTAATCTTTGTTAATGTTAGTTAATACAAATACAGCTGTTCATTGTTAGTTCACAGTGCATCACCTAATGTTAACAAGATTTTGATAAAGTATCAGTAAATGTTGAAATTAACAAAGATTAATAAATGCTTTATAAGTGCAGTTCATGTTAACTAATGTAGTTAACTAATTTTATCTAATGAACCTCATTGTAAAGTGTTACTGAAGACATTTGCTAGTTTTGTTTCCCACAATGGATTGCAAGTAACTATCCACCTCATCCAGCGCTCTCTCTTTTCTTTATTATAAAATATCCCGTACTGTTTCAGTGTGAGAAACCGCTGCAAACGTTTCACAATTTCAGACCTTTAAGCAAAACCCGCTTGAATCTGACATCGCTAATTCTGATTATAAACAGCTGATAGAAAACACATTACATGATGCTGAAATATTATCAGAGGAAATGATACTCGGGTCTCTCAAATGACACATAAGGATTTATTAGTATTATTTTAGCGATGCCCTTGGTTCTTTTTACCTGTGAGTATGATTAAGTCGGGCTGTTAAGAGCTGAGTAATTCCCATCACTGCTTTTGTAAATGATATTTCCCATCAAAACACAGTAATGGCAGCTGAAGGTCTGGCACCGGTCTCATGGATATCAGTCTGCCGTGTCCATTGTGCATCAAGCTCATATTGTTCTTAATATTCACCTTCCCCTGCAACTTTGAAGTGATGAATGTTTTTCATATTTCTTCATTATCTTATTCTCCACAGACCTCATATTCGTGTCTAGTGTTCCAGTCTGTCTTGTGGCCGGAATATTCTTTCTGGAATCTGTGTGAAGCTGTTTTGCAGTACCAGCTGAGTCATCGATCTCTCCAGGTATGCTAGATCTCTTTTGTTGTCCTGTTTTTATGGTGATTTATAGATTACTTATGTAACTGCTGTTTTGTCACCTAGAAACATTGGGTCTCATTCACGAAGTGTGCATACACACACACACACACACACACACACACACACGATGAGTGAAATCTGGGTACTAATGTTTTCACGAACAAATCAAGAGTCACCAATAACTGTCACACTAGAATTTATTCCAAATTTAAGGCATGAAACATAAATTGCGATAGTCTTTTCTTCTCTATTGTGACGTATATCTGAGTGAAACGACTTGTCGAACAAGAACAAATGTAGGGCGGGGCTTGATTTTGTCCATACATACAGTCGGCATCGAGTCATAGTTGGGGGTGTGGCGAGGGTGGAGTCGGCGTGGGGGAAAACACTGCGAGCATCGTGTGTATTTGAATGACAAAAATGTGATATTGCGAGTCATTGACGCCTGCCGACCGGCAACGGTACATTGTAAAATTAACTGCAATAGGTTATGATAGCCCTTATTTAATTAAAAACTGGGTCAATGACCCAACCAAATGGCCGGAGGTGTCGTTTCCAGACATATTTTGTGATCTGGTTGAATCTCCCAAGACATCGCGGCAGCTGTAGCGGTAACATTAGCCTATAACTCAATCAACTTATGTTGCATACTACAACTCCATAAAACATTGTCACTTACCAATTGTACGTATGCTTCACTCCAAACTATTAATCCTTTTGTAAAACGGTGATCACTTAAGAAGTTATAAAGTCCTCTAGTAACTCACAGACTGCAGTCTACTCCATAGGTTCACTCACGTCATGAGCCTTCAGCTGATAACGCTAATGTGAATGAGACATCCCTTATGAAAAACAACTATAGGAATCTTGTAGTATTTTGGGACATACTATAGAAGTACTATAGAGGTATTACAGAACATCACATAAGTATACACTACTATAGAAATCTTATAGGATTACTATAGTTCTTTTTCGTAAGGGATGTAGACAAAACTAGCCCACCACTGCCTAATACGAGTTTAACACCCACTACTATATCACACACAGGGATCTACTCACACAGTAATATAAAAAAATTGTCCTCATTTCCGGTTCTGTGTGTTTATTAGGAAGGATGTAGAACATCAATTCATAATTTGTTTGTTTATTGGCGGTACAGAAAACGACACAGCAACTCTTCGGCATGATTGCCCCGTGTATTTCAATGAGCGCCAAGGCAATGTTTTCCCCCACGGGCTAAATTCACATCACGTGACGGGGCGTTCCCGGGGGCGTTCCCAGACCAACCGTATCTATAGGGGTTTGATTGGATGGTTATAGACACATATCTACTCCACGAGAAACTCCACGAGTGCTGGGGTGAAGATATATACAGAGTAGCTTCAAAACCCCAAAATACAAAGTGACTAAGAAACAACAAACTGGAAAATAAAGATGAAGAAAAAATATATATAAATAAAATATACACAAAGGGTATCTTCAGTATACTCGCTTCGATGAATCGCTCACGGCACGCTCACGTTCGACTTGGTTAACAAGTGCCAAATTTGAGTCTGGCCGCCTCTTTTATAGGCCAGACTCCGCCCCCTCTACGGACATACCATTGCTTTGGTAATTACATCATCAATCTTTCATTAAACTTGAACTTTATGCTATAGAGAGAGTTTTAAACAAATCCTCATATAAACATAACAAACGAAATGACAAAACAATAACACATATGTCTGACTCTTATTTGTCACTCCCCCTACAAACAACAAATATGGTTTCACCGGACTCCAAGTGTAGTGCGCCCGCGCTGATAAATCATTTATAATAAATTCTGCTGTCAGTTTTAATTTTCATGGTGACCACACATATGCACAAATCATATACACTGAGTGGCCTTATAATCGTGTTAAGATAAATCCTCTACATAGATATGTTTACACTCATTTGGCATTGCTCAGATCTTTCTGCGTGTCTATAGAGAGCGTTACATGTTTGCTGAGAGTGATGACGGGCTGCAAAGGAAACGTTCTGCAGAAAGCTCTTATGTGGGCATGGTCTGGGCGTGCGGTCGCTCATTTAAAATACTCAATGTATTAACATTTGAACAAGGTTAATAACAAATTCATATGCATGAGTTGTGAATTATGCAGACTTTATTTTGTGAGAAGTTCTCCTGTGCATACAAATAAGAAATAATCTACGCAATTATTACTGAATGACACCTGTTGTTTTGAATGGACCATTCATGTGTTTAGCTCACTTACATTCTTAGATTATTAATGGGATCTTATTGTAAAAAAAACAAACACACACACAAAAAACAGACAACTTTCTATGATTAAGAACCTTTTGACCAGCATGAAGACACAGGATATTGTATTACAGCATGTGCCATTGTTGCTTAATGCTTACGTTTTTTTTTAAACGTCAACTATGAATGTTTCCCTAAATGGTTTCCTAAATAACATGATTCTAGGAAGTACAGAAAAGTTGAGTATGCAAAAGCATAAATTTGACGAATGCTACACATGTGCAGTTACATTCATATGCACATATTTCGTGTGTTGTAGAAAGCTGAGGCGCTGCACAGAGAAAGCCAAGCGCTCCAGCAGATGGAAGCAGATCGCACCTGTGTGACCGAGATCCTGCAGCATCGTGGGAATGGAAAGCCCATGGATGGCCAGAGTCGACAGACCGCACTGCTGAACTACGCCGCCAGCCGAGAGGAGCGGGTGCGCTGCTTTCTGAATGCCCTTCAGCACAAGAGAGACACTTTCTTCAACGATTTAAGCAGCCAGGCTGTCGTGGCTTAGCTCTGAACTTTTTTTATTTACTGATCTGTAAATACTTTACATCTGGAAGGATGTTTCACCCCGTTTTATGGGGCAGTGGCTATGTATGTTTGTCAATAGAACAGATCTTAAAGCTTCAAAATAAATTGATTGACCACAGGGGCTTCTTTTATGGACTATAAATATGCACTGTCGTTCAAAAGTTTGGGATCTGTAAGGTTTTTAAAAGTTACAAAATATTTTTATTTCAGAAAAATGCTGTATTTTTTAAAACTTTTTATTCATCTAAGAATCCTGAAAAAAACGTGTACACAACTGTTTTCAACATTGATGACAATAATAAATGTTTCTTGAGCATCAAATCATCATATTACAATGATTTCTGAAGGATCATGTGACACTGAAGACTGGAGTAATGATGCTGAAAATTCAGCTTAGATCACAGGAATAAATTACATTTTACAATATATTAAAATAGAAAACAGTTATTTAAAACTGTCATAATATTTCACAATATTAAAGTTTTTTGTTTTGTTTTTTTAATCGAATAATTGGTGAGACTTTTTTTTTTAAAACATTAAAAAATATTACGATCCCAAACTTTTGAACGGCCGTGTATATATATAAATGTAATGTATAAAAATGTATAAAGTAAAAAATAAATTAAATGAGATGAGTATGTGTGTATAAAGTTATGACTAGCAGTTTTTCCCTCTGAATTCGGTTTTTAAATTTCCGGTGTAATTCCACCTCTGTCCAGCAGAGGCGCCGTTCTTACCAAGACGAGCATCATCATCAGTCTGAGCTCTGAGTCTGAAACCTGAGCGGGGAATTCTGTCATTGTTGCTTTAAGAGATAAGCGACGCCCAACGATACGTGATAGTTCCAGCAGCCAATCGCTGAACGGAATATGCTAAATCTGGTTTAAACCGGTTTCTATCTTAAATTTCAATATAAAAACTTAATAAAACATATACAGCCGTTATTGTATTTTACGCGAGACGCTGTGAGGCGTGTACGGTTCCGTTGCTCACGAGCACATTATTTTGACAAATATTCTGATTTTTGACATTTTTTCGGGGTTTTTCTGCAGTCAAGATGCCCAAAAGAAAGGTAAGGATGCACTGCAATATTTTTTATTTAAGAAAAAAATCACGAATTTTGTTAGTTTGTACATATGTGCCTATATTTTTACATTTTTGTGTTGCTGTTATGGGCTGTGATCGTGTAGTTGTTTTATAATGGCGGACAGTCGATTTTACATATTCACTGTCAGACTGTCAGTCTTGCCGCGCAGTGGCGAAAACATGACCAGAAAAAACTCGACGTTTAACTTAAAATAAACCAGATGGGCATATTAAAAACGACAAATACTGTAGCCTGTATATGTGCATAATTATTTCTATAATTATCCGAGCAAAACAAATCCTGTAACATCCTGTAAGATCCGTCTGATCACTTGATGATATAAATGGAGGGAACTTGCATGTCTATAAGATGCTGCTCGAACTCCCACTGGCAACTATTACTAGCATTACTGAACATAAGCCTTCACATTAACTAAGATATTAGCATTTTCACCCTGCAGATAAGTGTTTGTGTTGGAATTTTACATGAAAAATAGCTCTCATTTTAATATTTTGCGTTGATATCAGATTGCGCACGTGTATTTTCGTTCCTCAAGTCAATTTTATTAAGCATTATATGTGTTGTACGTGTTCTTTCGTGTCATTTTAAGCTGCTCCTGTCATTGTTGATGTGCACAACGCCTACCCGAAACGTCAAGCTGCCATCTTTACAGCACCTGTGTCTTTAGAAGACGGTGCCTTACTAGTTATACGCGTTTGGACTGTAAATGTAATTTTTTGCATTTTACTTCAGTATTCAATGTGCTTTTGTGCGAGTTACAGTGTTTTCGTGACGAAAACAAAGGAACTATACGCTGAGAATCGCCCCTCAATCGTTTAAAAGGCGCGTAGTGATGCGGCCAAACAAAAGGAAGCCGTCTTGCCCGCGCGCACTGACAGCCCGGATTTGAATTTGAATATGCGCGGGAAGACAGAGCAGAAATAAAGTCATCCGTTATGGAAAATAACTGCGGCTCGTCGCCTGTGACGTAACGCCTTGTAACTGTCACACAGAGCGGTCTATTTGGTGTATTTCGACGAATGCGTTTATGTACAAAAAAAATAAATATATATATTTGATATCTATAACGTTTTTGTGTTTTGTTATTTTACAGATTGATGGTGAGAAGGCCGCCAAAGGCAAGGAGGAGGTTTGTCCATTTAAATATATATATTTAGTATTTGTATATATTTTTTTTAATTATTTTTAATAAATTATTGCATTAAAATTACATAAGAGAGTTTTTTGCATAAATTTGTCCTGTTTTTGCTTGATGAATAACGCCCTTATTTTTAATTTATGCCTATATTAGTTACATCAACCCTCAGATAAATGTACTATAATGGCCGATTAATATAATGTTTTTTTTTTCTTTTTCAGTGAATATAATAATTAGCATTTTATATTGGCTCCCCCACTCTTTAATATTTGGTTAACTTACATGATTGATTTTGTATTATTTTTTTGCAGCCAACAAGACGCTCCGCGAGGTTGTCTGCTGTAAGTATCATCTTTAGGATCTATTCAATAAATAGATCTTTGTCTAATTTCTCTGTCTAATTAACTTCTGAATTGATTTACAGAAACCAGCTCCTCCTAAAGCAGAACCAAAGCCCAAAAAAGCCGCAGCCCCTAAGGTAAGGTGTAGTGTGTGTGTGTGTGTGTGTGTGTGAGTGTGTGTATACAGTAGTCAACATTTGAAGTGGATCAAAACCTTTCATCAAAGTTATACATGAATTTTGAACAACACCCGTTCTTGTCTTAGGACAACTTTGATTAACTTTTTTGATCCACTTAAAATGTTGACGTGTGTGTGTGTGTGTGTGTGTGTGTGTGTGTGTGTGTGTGTGTGTGTGTGTGTGTGTGTGTGTGTGTGTGTGTGTGTGTGTGTGTGTGTGTGTGTGTGTGTGTGTGTGTGTGTGTGTGTGTGTGTGTGTGTGTGTGTACAAAATGCCATGCCTACTTGTTAACCCTCAAACCGCTGAGTGTGAATGCATCCTAATCCAGCGGTTCAGAGTGTGTTATTATTTCTGCAATCATATTTTGTGTCATTGCTCACACAGAAGGCAGCCAAGGGGAAGAAGGGCAGCAACCCTGCTGAGAACGGAGACGCCAAGGCAGACCAGGTCCGTCTGAAAACTTCTTTGCTTAAATCTTTACTCTAAGCCATTAACACACTTAGAAGAGAGCTAAATAAACGCGACCCTCGAGTGCTTCTGCTTTTCGTTCAGTAGCATAGATAACACACCAACTAATTACTGGAGCATATAAGATAATTGCTCCGCCAAATCACTGTTTAACTGACTTGTTTTTAACGTTTTGCTCATTTTCCTCTAGGCACAGAAGGTTGACACTGCTGGTGATGCCAAATGAGAAGCTAATGAGTGTCTAATCCTTCTATGTACTTGGTGACTGTACAGTTTGAAATAACTATTTTTTACCAAGTTTTATATTAAGAATAACATTTATAGTTGACTTGTTGACTTGCTTTTGATGTATTGATTGATTTGACAGGAGTTACTATATTTCATTCATATCCATTTGTATCCCATTTTTGAAAATCAAGCGTCTATATCTTGCCAGAACGGTTTGCCTTCGCTAAATCCGTCGGCGAAACGCAAGAATATCGTCCTAAAGTTTGTTTATTGCTTTCTCTATCTCTTTCTTTCTTGGTTTATCTTTGGATTTTAAACACCAAACATTCTCAAAAGGCAGCTTAAGAGTGTTTCTAATATGTTTCAGGAGGGTTTTCACCATGTTGTTAGCATTTAAATGTAGAAATACTGTGTTTATTCTTTTTTTTTTAGGGAAATTACAATGAAATTGTCACGAAAAAAAAAAAATGATTAAGGCAACAATGTTTAAATAAATTTACAATGTGAACCTTCAATTTCTTTAGATCTGTGTGTTCTGAACTTGTCTTTTTTTTTCTTTTTTTTTTATTAAGTTATGTTCTGAAACAGTGGAAGGATATTCAGTGACTCTTAAAATGCTTTGTTTTAAATGGTTTTGAATAAAAAAATAAAAAAACTGTCCAGAAATTGTTTATCATCTTTGTCATCTTTTGCATGTGATGGTGGGCTAAATATAAATACAATTGATGACCTCATAAAAAGTAAATATATATATATACGGTGGTGGCCAAAATTATTAGAACGGTAAGATCTTTTTTTAATGTTTTAAAATGAGTCTCTTCTGCTCACCAAGGCTTCATTTATTTTGATTCAAAGTACAGCAAAAACTAATGTGAAATATTTGTTTAAATTTTTATATATATATATATATCAAAGCTGAATTTTCAGCATCATTACTCCAGTGTCACATGATCCTTCAGAAATCATTCTAATATGATGATTTGATGCTCAGGAAACATTTATGATTATTATTAATGTTGAAAGCAGTTGTGTACAATTTTTTTTCAGGATTCTTTGATGAATAAAAAGTTTAAAAGAACAGCATTTTTTATCTGAAATAGAACGCTTTTGCAACATAAACACTTTTGATCAATTTAATCCATCCTTGCTGAATAAAATTATTAATTTCTTTAAAAAAAAAACGAAATAAAAAAAACGTACTGACCCCAAACTTTTGAACGGTAGTGATAATGTTACAGAAGTTTTCTATTTCAGATAAAGGCTGTTCTTTTGAACTTTCTATTCATCAAATAATCCAGATTTTTTTTTTTTTCAACATTGATAATAAAAAATACATATTTTCTGAAGGATCATGGGACACTGAAGACTGGAGTAATGATGCTGAGAATTTAGCTTTACCAACACAGAAATAAATTGCATTTTAAAATATATTCAAATAGAAAAGTTATTTTAAATTGTAAAGATATTTCCCAGTATTACTGTTTGCTGTATTTTGGATCAAATTAATGAAGCCTTAATTGGAGAGCAGAAGAGACTTCTTTTAAAACATAATAATTTTGGCCACCACTGTATATAAACAGATAAATAAACAATTAAGTAGTATTAAATCCTTTGCATTATTATCAAATGATCATCTCACTATAGCAAATTACATTGTGTTTGGAGAGTTTTGCTTTCTAACAGGCAAATGGCAATCAAGTGCAGTTAAAGGGCAATTACCAGAGTAGGTAACTGAGAATGCATATTTCTTATCCGAATAATCTAACAAATAGTGCATGCAGAGTGAATATGATTTCAGATTCCAATCAACCAATCAGATTTGGGTTGCACTTTATTTTACAGTATACTTACCTAATAAAATACTGAGTGATATACGGTAGCCTAACTACAAGGGTTTAGGGGTTGGTTCAGGGTTAGTACCTATTATTACAGTATGAATATGGGGAACAGAAACTGTAAATTTGTCATTCAAATCTGAGTTTATTTTACAGTTCTGTCAAGTTTAGGCTTAACCCCAGGATTAGGTGCTTCTACGTCAGTGTTATTCACCTCTCATTTCGGTCTGATTTTGGGGATAACTTATTGTTAGGGATCGGACTGTTATCTTATAGGAATGTCGTTCTAGGATCAACAAAATATGATGATCCAGGAACATGCAGGGTGTTGTAGTTACACTTGTTTCTCGCTAGATGCCGCTGCCGTTTAATAAACGAGAGAAAATGATTCAAACGGTAATTCATTCACCGTCCAGCAGGGGTCTCTGTTTATACCGCTCGATTTCCTCAGCAGGAGAGGATCAAATAAACATTTCAATCTCAGCAATATATGATTTTGTGGCACGGTTGGTGTAAAATCAGTTTTACTTTCTTTTTTGAGAATATTTTCTGTGGAAGTTGGAATGTGTTCCCTGGAAAACGCCTCTTGCTCAGCACATGCGGCCTACACACTCCCAAATTTAAAACCATATAAAGACTTGTATTTCTTGTTGAGACTGGAGAGCACAAAGATCTTGTTGTAATAAATATCAGACCGATTCTACTACATTGTCCTTGTAAAAGGCAAAATATTTTGTGAGCGTTTATGAATGAGAAAAAAAAAATGAAAAAATGCTGGAAAGTTTATCTTAAATTGTGTTGAACATAGTCGCAGGTTTCTAGATGATCATTGACTGGTTGACCTGCAAATTTGTTGGTCTTTAGATGATCATGTACTGGTTAACTTGATAATGTGTTGGTCTCTATGATCATGGTTGACCTGCTAATTTGTTACAAAGCGGATATGACCAATGGATCGTCAACATTTTGGACGGATTTCTAGTGCTACATGAGTTGATAAATGGCAATTCGATCGTTTATGGTCTAAATTACATATTAGATCTGTGAAGAGACAGAATTTTACTCCATTAACACTGAAGCAAGATCTTTTCTCTGTGTTTTCTGAGCGGAATTCGTTAATAACAACAGACAGAACAAATAAATGAAAGCTAAAAACCCATGTGAATGCCAAGTGAGAAGATAACACGATGAGTAAATCTCGGTTTGTTGACAAAACGATTCTAGTCCAACACGTAGCTGTTTATTATTGGTAAGAAATCAATAAGAAGATGTCACTGATGTTCCAGCCCGGTCTGAAACTCAAACACACGACTTTTGTGACAACGAGGGAAACGTGCAAGTTGTGTTCTTCTGAACACAACCATTAATCAGCACTGAGGGTCTGCACGTCTATATGGTGTAACGTGTTCAGCCACACCTCCTACTGAATCTATAGGCGGACCGCGGGCTTCATATATAATGTGGAGGAACATCGTGTGCCTTGCTTCAGTGTTCTGCCACTCTCAACTCACGGCTGTCCATAGCATCAGGTAAGCAAACAATAAACACAAGATCAATGAGTTTCATGACAGTCATGTTTGCGCAAAAACCGCAAAAATGTGTCAAGGCAAGGTGGGATTTATAGCCTACTAACGTTACCCCGTTTGTAAAATTACTTTTCTAATTGCCAATTGGCAAATTCTGACACTGGTGATAAATAACAGTAGGCTATATTCCTGTGGTAAATAACAGTGTATTCCTGCATCAAATGCAACACAATGTTCCCTAAATGGAATAAGTGAATTTATGGGTGTTTTGGTCCATTTTCTTTGTTAAAACTTTGCAGTATTTTGAAAACGCATTGAAAATGTGCGATTGATTGGGACGCTTTTTCCAAGTTATCTCAATGGCAAAAAATGTCCCAATCACCCATAAGTCTTTTTTTTTATAATTTTTTTTTAATAGTTTCTTATGAGCAAACTTCTTAATTACTGTATATGGAAAGATTATCAAAACTACCTTGTTGTAAACCTCATACTCTGCTCATTATGGATCTACTGAATATAATATTGTTTGGTCCCAGGTTTTGCATTAACGTCTTAACCACAACTGGCAATTTGGTTGTTCATAATGATAAGGGAGAATTTATTAATTTGAAGACATTGTATTGAATGCAGATTTGAATGACTGTAAAATCCAGGTTATTTCTGTAATATTTCATGATCGTTTACTATTGTAAAGTGGCTCAACAACATTAAGTTTTGATGGCATGTTCCATTTGACCTAAACATAGCTTGGTTATACTAAACATAGCTTGGCATTTTTTTATTTGATCTTTGTTTATAGACCAGATAAGTAGATGTTAAAATATGTTTCAGATCAGTGTCGTCATTGTGATTTATTTGAAATTTACTCCTACAACAATTATTACTTGCAATAAATTCACCCAAACCTGTGGGTAGCACATTTTGGAAGGGACTTTTTGTCCTCCGATGAGGGTCATTTCAGCTGATTGAGTGTCAGCTTGGAGATCAAATGTCTCCGGCAAATGTAATTGTATTTTCCTGTCATTAATGTAGAAGTGTGAATGGTAGACTATTGATATTCATGTCTCTAAGGGCTGAATATTCAGATGCCGCTCACAGCTGTTTGCAGTTGCTATCTGTTTCAAGTGATCCAATCACAAATGCTCCGCTGAAACTGCTTGACCTTTACACCTGGTATTTAAAGGGGTGGTTGATTATGATTTCACTTTTTTAACTTTAGTTAGTGTGTAATGTTGCTGTTTGAGCATAAACAACATCTGCAAAGTTACAACGCTCAAATTCAAAGCAAAGGGAGATATTTGCTTTTAAAGAAATCACTTTTTAAGGACGACAACAAACGGCTGGTAGAGACTACACCACATTCCTCCCGGGTTAGTGACATCACCAACCCTAGAATTTACATAAACCCTGCCCCCTGAACACGATTTATAAATTATCATGACAGAATATGCTAATCAGTGACTAGAAGATAACTACACATAAGCTACATAAATTCATCAAGTTACCATTCAGAAATGTCCTGTTGCTTCTACATGTTGTCACTTCTTCTTGAGTCTCTCCATCATTGTCTGAATCCGGTTTGAACATAAAAGGCTAAACGTTTTTGAAATTTTCAGTGCGTATCTGTGTGAGTTCAAGCTGTTGAAGCTCCGCCCCCTGTGCCGGGAGCAGCAGCTCATTTGCATTTAAAGGAACAGACACAAAACGGACAATTTTAACCTGCTATATAAAAATATCTGTGGGGTATTTTGAGCTAAAACGTCACATGCACACTCTGGGGACATCAGAGACTTATTTTACATCTTGTGAAAAGGGCATTATACCACCCCTTTAAATGTCTCGAATCAAATGCATCTCTCTTCACAACTTGGGTCCAGTAGCCTATGGACTTTCTGGTTTCATAATTGCATTGACAACTTACTAAATTGGCATGTTGCTGCATGTTGATAAAGTGCAAAAAAGTCAATTTTGTGTGATAAATGTGAAGTAATTTGTGATGTCATGTTACATTTACTAAAATGAGGATGTGCTTCACATGATATTGTCAGGCATATTGTAGATGTTCTTAAGTTTTGTGCATCTATACGTTTGTGTGCTCTGTAACTGGTCATGTTAACTCTTGCACAGTGGATGATTGATGTTTGGCTCCCTGTTTGAACCATGATCCCGCTTCATAACCCTATAAAGATAAACCGCTTCCTAGATGATGCTTAATGTTTTGATGTCACTGCCTAGAGCTCTTGCTACAGAGCCATGTGCTCAAACCGTCGAAACTGCACATGCCACTAACATGAGAGGTTAGGATGAGGGCGGAGCTTAAGCTTTAGTAGGAATGGGAATGCTCCTTATGGCTGGGAATCACTCCGATTGGGCAATGATGTAATGCTGAGCAGCATCACGGACACTCAAGCGAATGCAAAGCGAGGGATGCTGTGAACGTCTGCTTTGTTCTCAGTGTATGAGACTGGAGGGAAGCCCCCAGACTCGTGAGGGCGAGTTAGACGTGGGGGCGGGGCTTGCGGGGATGGTGGGATGAGGAGGGGTTGTTAAAGAGTGAAAGGAGGGGTTGCGCTACGATTGCTTGATGCACAACAAAGCTTGAGGATTTCCCATTCAAACCCTCCAAGCCAAAATTTTGCACAAGGATAATGAGTCCTGTTTTAGGGTTCATGAAAGACTCTTTTTGCTATATATATATATATATATATATATATATATATATAATTTTTTTTTTTTTTTTTAATTAAATTAAGAAACATTTCCGCTAAATACTGATTACCCAAAAGTTTTATTTTTATGGTTGTGTGTATATATATTTATATACATAAAATATTGTTTTCTTAAAGGGATCGTTCACCCAAAAATTGGTAGTTCTCCCTCAAGTTGTTCCAAACCTGTATGAAGTTCTTTCTTCTACTGAACACAAAAGATTATATATGGATAACTAAACCGTTGTGGGGCCCCATTGACTGTACCCCATACTGTGGAAGTCAGTGGGGCCCCGCAACGGTTTAGTTACTGATATCATCTTTTGTGTTCAGCAGAAGATAGAAATTCATACAGGTTTGGAATAACTTGACAGAATTTAATTTTTTTGGATGAACTAACTCTTTAATACTCTCATAGTGCACAAACTTCTTGACAATGTCACAAATTAATATCTACAAATATAGCCCAAGTTCTCATTTCTCTTTGGTTTTGGGGATGACATGTTCTTGACAGGTTTTATGAGATTTGCCCTTGTACTTTTAGTAACTAAACAATAACTGATCAAAAGTTAAAAGATCCTGTTGTGGAAAATGACTACTACCATGGTTAATAGGTTTTATAATTGTATTTCATAGTAGGTATGGCTGGATTTTTATGGCAAGTGTCAACAAGACCAGCCTCAGGGATTCACATCATTTTAAATGTGCACTTATGACATGGATTTAAAATGACTTGCAATACAACAAAAATGTTGAAGGGTGACTCTAATGCCCTGTTTACACCTGGTATTTGGTCGATCGGGTCACAAGTAAACAACGCTAAATACAGGTGTAAACGGGGTGTAAAATGTTTTGAGCTTGTCCACTTTCGACCACTTCTAATGGTAGTTGAAAACGCATTGGGACCGAATTGCTTTCGTAGTGTAAACGCTGATCGAATTGTTCAAACATCCACAAAAGACCGTCTTCTCTCCAAATACTGACCTAATGCGTAAACATTATGGGAAGCGCTCTAGCCAGACGGGATTTAAACGGCTGAAGATCCAAGTTTGTGTTGAAGACCAAAAACGCACCAAGCACGATGTTCTCTCGCTGTTCCTGATTTCTAACACACATTCATAGTGTTCGGCTGGTCTTGCGACTGTCAGAGCAGAAACGAAAGCTCCTGCTCTCCGTATGTTTTTCCTTCATCTCCAGTCGCATTCATATGTTAATTGTGTCAGCTTACTTTGTGCATTAGATCGAAAGATCTGAAAAAAAAAACAACATACATTTACCCACCCATAGACTCTCCTCTAGAAGAAATCAGGACAGAAGTGGACAAAAGAGACGGGTTAAAACACCAGGTGTAAACGGGAATGTGTCTCTCGTCTACTTGTGATCCGATCGACCAAAGTGCATCTTAAAGGATAAGTTCACCCCAAAATGAAAATTTCCTAATAATTTACTCACCCCAATGCCATCCAAGATATCCATGTCTTTCTTTCCTCAGTGGGAGAGAAATTCTGGATTTTTCTTCTAACAATGGACTTCATTGGTTACCATCGTTTTTAAGTCCAAATCAATGCAGTTTCAAAAGTCTTTGAAGTGTTTAAACGGGCTGTAGCGATCACAGCTGAAGAAGAGGTTGTTATCTAGCGAAACGATAGGTCATTTTCAACCAAAAAAAATTATTGATAGACTTTTTACCTTCAATAGTTCGGATTGAACTGATCAACAAACGGACAGGGAACTACGTCATCACGTTGAAAGGTCACACCGGCACCGGCAGAAGTACCACCCCACTGTTTACAATTCGACCGTACGTAGGAGGATAGTTCAAATAGTATTGTTTGCTATTATATATATATATATATATATATATATATATATATGTAATAGTATTCAGTGAATATGAATAGTATATGAATAACATTCTGATGAATATGATTAGTAGTTCAAATAGTATTGCCGGCGCCGGCGTGACCTTTCAACGTGATGACGTAGTTCCCTGTCCGTTTGTTTATCAGCTCAGTCCGAACTATTGAAGGTAAAAAGTCTATCAATTATTATTTATTTTTTTTGAAAATGACCTATCGTTTCGTTAGATGACAACCTCTTCTTCAGCTGTGAGACTTTTGAGACTTTTGAAACTGCATTGATTTGGACTTAAAAACGATGGTAACCAATGAAGTCCATCGTTAGAAGAAAAATCCAGAAATGTTTTCCTCAAAAAACATAATTTCTCTCCCACTGAGGAAAGAAAGACATGGATATCTTGAATGGCATTGGGGTGAGTAAATTATTAGGAAATTTTCATTTTGTTTCATTTCATTTTCATTTTGGGGTGAACTAATCCTTTAATACCAGGTGTAAAAAGGGCCTCACTCTGGAAGTTGAAAAGGATAGTCTAAAGTGAAGAGTGTGGTCAATTGATGTTTATATGGTCTACAGTTTGATATCTGTCAGGTTCTTTGTCTTTATAAATAACTCATGCCGTGAATAAATGAGACTTTCGTAGGTCTTTCTCAGTCTTTTTATGGAGCTTAATTAAATCCCATCATGATAGAAATTTACACTGGAAACTATTTCTCACTGAAGAGAAGAAAATGTTTCCCCTTACCACACCATGCTCCAAAAGACAATAACAGAACCGGAGTAGTTCTTCCCAGTCTTTGTAACTGCAAGGTCATCCATTGTCAATATTTGAAGGCCCACATGCACAGGCTGTGGAATTTCCTCTTCTGCTGAAATCAAGTTTTTTTTTTTTTTTTTTTTTTTTTTAAAGCTTATTTTTAATTGAGAGAAACTAGGGTTCACATTGTCTATTTAATCTTTCCTTAAAGCGGTTTTCTTGGCCTTAAATGTTAGATTTTTTTCGAAATAACGGATGTTATAAAGCCCTCTACCGAATCAGGTCATTGAGATGATCTTTTGTTACATCACTCTTTGTAAAATCTGCAGTGATGCATTCTGTAATTCAGACCAGTGAAGTGGAATACACTTGCATAACGAAAACACTGCCATGTGTGGTCTGTGGCGTAGAAGCATAATGTTGTGTGAATGCGGTCACTCCGTCCTCACTTAGAGGCAGGATAATGGAGGATGATCTTGACAACACGTTAAGTATTTGACACTATTTCATAAATGCAAAGTGTGTTCTTTTTGTTCACATGGTTATTGAAGTCATTCTTGCAAAGGCAAAGTGGGTGTGTACATGTGCAAGCCAGAAAGCCTATGATGCATTCTGACAGCTGTGCATGGTGAAGAGAGAAGAGAGAGAGAGAGAGAGAGAGCAACACACAATCCGCCAATCTGACGGCAAGAGATCAGGTTGTATAAAAGGGCGGAGCTCCTGAGAAAACTTCCTCTTGGAGCAGCTTCTTCATTTGCTGACCGCTCATGCTGTTTGCAGGTCTGACTGGCAGAGGTCTGCATTTAAAGTCCAACTTCGGCTGCTAGAAATGTGTTTCATGGCTAACCTTTAAAGAGCTCATAGGTTTTTCCATTCCAGCTGTTTTTGGAGTTTGCCTTGGAGCAACAACGACGGAGTCATTTTCCTTTCCCTGAACAAGCGTGCAGTTGCAGCAAGGTTGGTAGATGCATCCTAGACATGTATCTACCATTGCCTTCTCACTTCTTGCCACTTTACAAGTGGTTAATGTAGTTCTAGTTCATTTTACCCACTTGTATATCATATTTTGAGTACCAAATTTGCAGTCGTTAGTCTAAAACGACTAGCCGTTCTTAACTCCGATGAGTTCGAATCGTTGTTTTGTGATCTGTTCTGAATAATGGTGCCTTGCAGGCTTTGGACGAGTTTTTCTTCTGTTTCTTATTTGAGTCAGAGTAGGTCTGGTTCAAACCAGCACAGTTTCAGACAACAGATTACTGTCACCCAGACGTGATTCTCTGCATTTGTTCGGGATTGTTGCCTACGGCGTGAAGTGTTCCCTTGCTCTTGCATCAGCCATATTCGGTTTATGGCAAAACAAACTTGGTGTTTCTTTTAACCCTAATTTTGAACTTTCCAAGGACCATTTCAAGGTTTTAATAGCATTCTTTCTTCTAATGATTTTCAGTCAGAATGTCTGAATAAGTGGTCCTTTTTGGCGCACTTATTATTTAAATGTTCACAATAGATTGCATTCTGTTTTTTTTTTTTTAATTGACTCGTCCTGTCCGGTCTACAGGTTAACACCTCGGCATTGCACAACCCTTCGGGAAGTTCGTTTCAGTCGTGTGGCGCACAAAAACCGCAGTGATGATCATCAGACTCGGCAGACTGACTCCTGGATACTTCCGTCTTCTGCAGGTTGGTATTTGTTAAAATATTGTAACTTGGTTAAATCTGTGAAAAGTGAACCTTTTTGGATTGCATGTATAAATGGGTCATTTCATGAGGAACCAGATTTCCTCAAATCTATTGTTAATTGTACTGTGTGTGAAAACATACTGTAGCTTTCAGAACTCCATTTCTTTCCAGTGAAAAAAAAAATTTCATTTATTTAAACTAAGCTGCTTAAATCTCTTGATCTGACACCCGAGACCCATCATTAATAATATGATTGCTCACATTTAAACATCAACCTATTCGGTGTTGACCAAAAAAAGAAAAGAAAAAAAAGTGCATCAGAGAATAAATAAAACGATAAAGTATGATATGACCCCTTTAAAATGCGTGCATGTGTGACACTTACATAATGGCTTTTGCGAGGAGCAAGTAATGTTGGTTAGTTTGGGACGTGTAAATGTCCATTGGAAAGATCAGACTGGTGCCGGTCTGGCTTTTACACTGCATTCCTCATGGCTAAAAGCGACTGAACTAATTATATGAACAATGACCGTGAAGGGCTGAATGAAGGCTATGTACACATGGGAAATACCAGTTTAAATTCATCTCTCATGAGCTTGATGTAATTCTCACGACTTGGAATATAAAAATAGCGTGAAAGCCGCAGGGGGGAATGGTAGTAAACAAGCAACTATCTTGATTAATTTGTTTTGACAGACATTCATTTTAAAGTTTTAACATTCAAAACTTTATCAATCCTCCATCTTGAAAAGCAAATTTAATTATTGGACTAATATTGGGGTATAACAACACCTACTTTTTCTATAGTGTCACAATAGTTCAGATTTTTACAGTATTGAGCTGCTTTTTCCAGCAAGTATCTATTGTTTTATGTATTGTGCATGCAGATTCAGACGAGCTAATCAAACTCTACTAGAACTACTTTGAAATGTCAAGCTTATTACTTCAAATACTGACATTAAAACCCAAGAACATTTAAAAATTGTTCTTGCAGTTTGAACAAATCCTCCTGTTAGTCAGTTTAATAACCTGTCCTTAGTTTTTAATTCAACAATAATTTTCCATACATCACAAAACTCTGAATCATTAAGTTTGCAATGCATAAAAATCTGGCCTAAAATAATACCATTAGGCAAACTTATTGTCAAGCCCTGCCCTAATGATTAAATGCTTAATCTTTTTAATCTTAAAAAGATTATCATCTTACTTTTCTTAGACCCTTCTAAACCTACTTGCTTTAATGGAGATTGCAGAGACTTGTTAAAACCGTCTTAATGTCGTCACCTTGAGGTTTGCGGTGGTTAAACACGAGTGTGGCGTCATTCAATGAGCTTTTATAGACTCCACTTATCACAACAAATACTGTCATAATCCTTCATATCTGGTTGTAAAATCATATTTCATTAAAGCTACGCTTTGTAACTGCATGAGTCTTGTGGAATAACGGTGTTTTGGTTGTGCTTTGCACCTCTGCATGGATGAATGTGGATACTTTTTGCTCTCTCTCAATAAAGACGACCTGTTATGCCCTTTTTTTTTTTTATTCTCAATTTTGTTTTTGGGCTCTGCTAGAAGAGGTTCTCATGCTTGAATGTTCAAAAACATTATTTTCCCCATATTCTCCATTGTTGCAGCTCCTCTCTTCCCAGTCTGTCAGTAACGCTCGGTTTAGTTCCTGTCTCTATGAAGCCCCTCCTTCTGAAAAGCACACTGTGCTCTGATTGGTCGGCTGGAGCAGTGTGTTGTGATTGGTCAATCGCTTCGAGCGTGTTTGGGAAATGTCCCGCCCTTCACCATAACCACAAGTTTTAACCCACTACTAACGCAACTCAACTTTTTGCATATGCCTTGGGTGGGAATTATTTAAATGAGGAATATTGTGACGTTTGTTCCCGGAAGAAAACTCAAGACTACAATGGAGTAGTCAATGATGTTCCTCTCCTGCTGTTACTTTATTGGCTATAAATATTTAATGATAGAGCTCATTGTATGTATCCCACACAAATGAGCAGGACATTGTGGTCTTTATGAGGAAGTGCGATGATTGTAGCATTTAGAAGATTATGGCCTTGTTAACAATCCTTTTCCCCATTCTTTTCGCAGAGGCAGGTAGCAGGAGAGGTTCAGGCCCCGGCTCATGACCGCTCCGTCAACCAGATCGCCATGATGCTGGCCATCATGGGCCTTGGCATGTCCTACTACAGTGCCAAACAGATGACCGAGAAGGTTCACCATGAGCCCGCCCCGTGAAGATGTGCTCCTGTCCTTCGGAGTGACGGCATCCGGAGAAGACGAAGCCAAACGGAAGATGCAGTTGGATCTTGAAGATGTTCAGACTCTGTCACACTACACCTTTCTATAACTGTTGGATTTCCAGGGAACGCACACCATGGTGCTTCTGCTTAGGGGTTCTCTTGCTTTAGTTTCGCTCTCAGTGGGGTCTGGAAGGGGTTGAATGTTGTGGCCTGAGTTTCGATAGCTGCCGTGGTACATGCATATCAGAGAGTCAAGCAAATCTGCTGTAGGTTTACTGGGAAAAAACTCGAGCTCCATCAGCGCATGTCTAAATATGGAGCTCAACTCTGAGCCATAATGTCTTTTAAAGGGAATGACCTCTGCATTTGAGATGTACCAAGCAACTATTGAAAGCAAGGGCCACTGCACAAGGGTGAAATGCTGGATTTATTTAAGATTTCCCCCGAAAAGATGCTATTGAAGAACGTCAGAGACTTGAGGACTTATAGCGGAGGTACTGCTCTACAATACTTGTTTTAGACACTTTAGGAAATTTATTGCAGTACTACAGAGACTGTTCGAGGACCTTATGTTAAAGTTACTTATCTTTCTTTCATCATAACAAACAAAATCTTCATATCATATTGTTTGTTCTGGCAAATGGCTTCAATCTATAGATTGTTAAAGCCGACTTTCTATGTGCAATTGCATGAGCTTAAAGCAGTTTTTTTTTTTTTTTTTTTTTTGTGAAACTAATCCATATATTGTTTCTAATACTTTTTATGATAATGTGATTTATGATGATGACGAATGTACTGTATGTTATATTTTTAAGACACAATGATCAAATAAAGCTGTGAATAATTTGGGAAGCAAGTCATGACTCAAGAAGGTTTAGAAGAACGTTATAAAATAAGTTCTCAGAAATTGTCCGCTGTTGACAATGCCATTCCTGCTCAGTCGAGTTCCACACCGAAACCATATGAAGGGTTTTCGTGTCGACTGAAGCGTGCCGTTGAACAGGAAGTGGGCAAAGCCTCAGGCAACAACTTCCTCTATCTGCACGCAATATTTGTCTACCATCCTGCCTGTTGCTTCTGTCTTGAAGTCTGGCCCACTTACCCTATTCAATAGATGTCGGATAAACCCAACATTTGTACACCTTGTTACATGAGGTGCATCTGCTCCATCACTCCCCTCAAATACTAAGCAATTTAGACCTGAACCGTACTTATACACGTACAGGAACACCGATGCGTCTACCAAGACACATTATTTTCCCCATATTCTCCATTGTTGCAGCTCGTCTCTTCCCAGTCTGTCAGTAACGCTCTGTTTAGTTCCTGTCTCTATGAAGCTCCTCCCTCTGAAAAGCACACTGTGCTCTGATTGGTCGGCTGGAGCAGTGTGTTGTGATTGGTCAATCGCTTCGAGTGTGTTTGGGAAATGTCCCGCCCTTCACCATAAACGCCAGTTTCAACACTACTAATGCAACTCAACAAGGCCCCGCCCCTTTATTCTGCATATTAATTATTTAAATGAGGAATATTGGCTGCGTCTGACATGACGAGCTCTCTTGAGTAGCTACTTATTTTGAATAAGTAATTATTTCACGACTGCTAAAAAAGTACTTATGAATGTGTGTAGTGTGAATGTAATCTGGATGTACGACATCCGCCGGAAGTAGTAGGTCATCCGGGCACTTTTTGCCTCTCTTTTATGAGTACTGTTAATTCGGACATACTACTTTTGTCACATGCTGTTTTTCATCTACTTTATAGTAGGGACACATGCGAAGTTCCCGGAAGAAAACTCAAGACTACAATGGAGGCGTTTCAGGGAGTTCAGAAACGGTGAAACTCTCACTGGAGGGACTTTGTGCTTTGGAAATTTAAGAGCTTTTTCATGCTCAAACAGCAACATCACACACTAAAAAAAGAAAAAAGAAGCATAATCGAACCCCTTCCTGATTTTGGTTAAACCCCAATGGTGAATTGCGTCCAATCCACCCAACTACCACCAAATATTTCTTTTGACGGCATGATTTTCCCATTATTACCGAGCAGTTAACGCACCATTGCTGTGTGGATGGGGAGCGGGTGTGTTTTTAAGCGTTCGCTCGGATGCTCGCGGCAGATGTGATGTCTTGTGACAAGCCGAGGCCACGTTGCATGACATGTTTTATTCCGCCAATCGCCTTTAGCTCCTCCTCTTTCCGCTCTACTCTCTGATCACTGGGCAAACTTGCCGAAAAAAAAATACTGCTGGGGCAGTTCTGACATGCTAGCTCAGGACATGAACCTCAACACGCTCGTCCCATTGGCTGTCTGGTGATGCATCATCATGGTGTCTTTGCTGTGAAACAAAAGGATGGGGATCACGTTGGCGGCAGCGTAATGCACATGGTTGCTAAAAGGGAAGGATAAAGAAATACCTTAATATGAGGTAACAGAGGTCTTTTCTGTTTGTTGTTTTGATGGCGATTTGTACATGTAAGAAGCACTTTGAGTTTGAAATATGGTGGGAATCATATTTTCTATATGATTGATTGCTTTGTATTAACGAATGACACTGAAATGTGAATTAAACCACAGACGTGATGCTGTCTGTATGTCCATATAGATCATTAAGTGACTTGTTTTGTTGCTCATGCCATGTTTTGCTATGTTTCATTAAATTCATTTCAATCATATGTCTAATTTCAGTTGTTGTTTTCATCGCCTCACACATTTGTCCTAATTCAGTGGTTCAACTGGTGCGAAGCAAGTCTTTTTTGCAAACAGCAGGGGAAAAAACAATGCAAAATGCAAATAATAAAATGCAACTTAGTTAGGAAAACAAAATAAATGGACAATGCTTCTCATATACACTGCCATTCATAAGTTGGGGGTCAGTAAAGATTTTTTCCGGAAAGAAATTAATACTTCTATTCAGCAAGGATGCATTAAATTGGTCAAGATGCCAATTTATGCTTAAATGTTTTATTCATGCAAGAATATTGAAAAAAAAAACGATACTGCACAACTATTTTCATCATTGATCAAAATGATTTCTGAAGGATCATGTGACACTGAAGACTGGAGTAATGATGCTGAAAATTCAGCTTTGATAACAGGAATACATTAGTTTAAAATATATTCACATATAGAAAACAGCTATTTTAAATTGTAATAATATTTCACAATATTTCTGTTTTTTTTTTTTTGTATTTCTGATCAAATAAATGCAGCCTTGGTGAGTATAAGAGACTTCTTTCAAAAAAAAGCTTAACGTCCACAAACTTTTGAACAGCAGTGCATGTTATCAAAGGTCATGAAGGTCAGGTAAGGCGGGTGCCAGTAAGTCTGGGCTACCCCGCGAGAAAGAAAAAAGGCTCTCCTGAGAATTAACATTTGAACTCTCTCTTGCATGTAAAAGCAACATCCGAGACGCAGCACACAGTGCAACTCACACCTCACTTTTACTTATCTCCCCCGATCCCCCTCTTCTCCTCCTCACTTAAAACTCACTAAAAACCTATGCAATGTTAAATGTGTACAATAAGTAATTATACATGTTTGGTATCATTTGAAATGTCTCAGTGCGACTGGTACAAAGGTTTCATTCCCAAAGAAGCAAAACAAAAGGTAATAAAGTTCTTAAGAGTTTAGAGATAACTTGCACACAGAGGAGGGTCGACTTACAGGCAAATGGCCTCCGGCTCTCAAAAGGTGTAAACTCTGAATGCAAACTCCCATTGTACTAAAGGTGTGACAATTCATAGACCCCCGAAGTACACACACATCTCGGCCTATCAGCCCCTCTGTGCCTTTAGGAACTCCAAATGGTCCTTGTGGTAGAAAGAGGGGGTGGAAAACAGTAAAGCAAATGTCTTTGTTCATTTCAAATATCTTGGATTATTTTCAATCCTACAGTCATCTAATCTTTCTACAGATCCAGACAACATTGTGAATTTAAAATCTGGGTCTATGATAACCAGTTGTGACTGAACATGGACTTAAATCATGTCATTAAATATATCCAGACACTCATATCTCTGTTCTTATCCCACAACAAGCACACACAGGCGTTTGACATGATGTCTTGGTTGACGTGCCGGTCCGTGTCTGATGTTCTGTCTGGACCGTGACAAAGATCACTGTGTGTCGCAGCATCTGCTCTGTCAGCCGCTCAGTGAAAATACGCCATCATGTTCTCATCCGCGTGTTTGTCCTTCTCTCTCTTTCATCAGGGTTTGTAGGAGAGAGTTTATCACTGCAGCAATGCTGGATAATCCTGCCTAGAAACCTGACTTGTGGTCATTCCCCATCGTTTTGATTTGATATACAGTAGTGGCCGAAAGTGATGTCTTCACCCTTCATTTCAATATTCTTAAATATTTAAGAATATTGCATAGTTGTGCTCGGAGCCAACAGTTTTATTTGTGATAATAACGCAATGAAACATGACAAATTGTGCGGACATAATTGTGGCATACAAAGAAAAATTTCATTCAAAAGTTTATCTTCATACAAAGAAATTATGAACACATGCAAAAACAAGAGAACCAATAAAATATTTATAACTGATTATGTTGTAGTCAATGTATGCTTTTTTTCTGTGAGCTTTTTGGTTTTCTGTGCATTTTCTTATGCATAGTAAAATCTGTAGCTGTTTTTTTGCCAAATAATTTTGTAAGACAAATATCTTAACCAAGTTTAGTGTTTTTTCTTCCTTCACATTTAAAATATAATATAATATCCCCCTATACTGTATCTTGCCAAAAGGTAAAGCTGATATGAAATTAAAATGTATACTATTTACTACTTAAATATTCACTTACATGTTATTTAAATCTAAAACAATTGTTTTATATATATATATATTTTTTTTTGTATTTTTTTTTTTTATTCATTTTTTTTATTTTTTTTTATTAAAATATATTATACAAAATATATCTTAAAATCTATGTTTTTTTCCAGCTAAAATCACAAATACCTTTTCCCTTTCCTGCATCTGACTCCATTATGGCATGTAAAACCCATTTTCATCATAACTGATCCTGTTTCACTCAAAATACATCAGATTTTAGGAGGTAAAATAGGTTGCAAAGAGTGTTTCTCATTGACTTTGTCAGATTTTGTTTTAGCTGTAATCGAATTAAAAGATCCCTATACGAATATACACAAATATATATTTAACAGTTTTATTTTTCATTTTTTAACGTTTCTGCTACACAGTTTTTGCAGAGGTCTCTTGATGCTCTGCAGATTTGATCAGATTTGTCACAGATCTCATCAAATTCTTCCCAGATCAAATGATGCTGCTCATCTGCATTCATATTCCAACTCTATACTATATCTGAATTGTTTTGATTCTGAGATGTAAACATGTTCATTCTTAATCAGTTATAACTGTGCATCATGTGTGTATTTATCAGTGTTGGTGTGTTTGATGCAGAATCACACAGTAAAACCGTCCCTCTGCATGTGATTGCAGTGGTAGCTATAATAAAACCGCATGTATTTTAGTCAAATCTGTTGGTCAGATTTGTCAGATCTTTAGTCAGATCTGGCAGATCTGTGCGGTCTGATGATCAGCCATGCGGGTCTTGGTGATGGACGTGGCCATTTTGGGGAATGCAGCTTTGGAAAGATTATATACAGCATTTGAGCCCTGTTGCGAAATAGAGAAGTTAAAATGATGACTCAAGGAAATGAGGACACTAACATAATCGTATCTTTTTTTTTTTTATCAGCTTATTTAAATCTGAAGATATGTAAGTTACACTCTGCCATCTGTTAGCACGCTCTTTTGTGCTCTGAAAACATGCTGACTGAATTTTAACCAGATGCAGTCAGAAGGAAATGTATTTTCAACCATTGAATATTTAAGGTATATATGACTTTAATAAAACTGCATTAAGTTCTTTCAAAATAACACCTTAAGTACACACTGTATAGTAGGCTATGTATGAAGTATAAAGTACACTACCATTCAAAAGTTTGGGGTCGGTGAGATTATTTAAGGTTGTTCTCACCAAGGCTGCTGTTATTTGACCAAAAAGTGGTAAAAACAGTTAAATAGTGTTTTCTATTGTAAGGAATTTAAAGTGTAATTTATTCCTGTGATCAAAGCTGAATGTTCAGCATCATTACTCCAGTCTTCAGTGTCACATGATCCTTCACAAATCATTCTAATACGATGATTTGCTGATTATTATCATATTTTGTGGAAACCGTGATACATTTTTTTTTCAGGATTCTTTGATGAAGAAAGTTCAATGAACAGCATTAATTTGAAATAGAGATCTTTTGCAACATTATAAATGTATTTAATGTAACTTTTGATCAATTTAATGCATCCATGCTGAATAAAAGTTTTAATTTCTTTCAAAAAACAAAACTATTGAATGCAAATTTATATCTTGAAAAAGTGCACTTTTTTCCACAAGTGGTTGTTTGTGAAGAGCTTGACTTAATTTGTAAGCGAGAACATCTTTTCCCTGGAGCAGCTTGAGATCAGCATGTATTTAATCACACAAAGCATGTTTTAGTCAAAGACTGAAAGCTCAAATTACGCTGCAAATTCATTTTGCACAGAAGCATTTTGATAGAACCTGAGTGTTACATAAGAAAATGAAATGCAAATGAAATGGTCATTGAGTGTGAGAATTCAATATTTTTCATATCATGCTCTATATATCTTTCTTCTCTCATGATAAAATAATTTCTTCTCTGAGCTCAAACTCAAGCACCTTCATTGACCCTTGAGTGCAGTTGTGTTTTGCTCAAAGGTGATCAGTGACATAGTTATTGCAACACTCACACTGCGTTATTGAAAGATGTGTGCAGATCAACTCTTCTAAACACTGACGTGAGGGCTGGATCATTTCAGGGAACAGGTGCTGGGAGACATCGGAGTGGTTCAGGTGGAAACATAGGCCTGGCATGTGGAGAGACAGCCAAAGTGTGTTTGACACGGGACACTATTGGTCAACAGATGCGTCCGTCACAAATGCTGCCCTGAATAGGATGAGAAGAGGATTTTATGTGAGATTCATCATAGTGACAACAGCTGAATGTGGCATGTGCTCTGTGATTGGCTGGCTCACGTCACATGACTGAGTTACATAAAAAGTACATGAATCTGCCCTACATTCTGATGTAAACAAACTTATCCCTTACTTAAATTGATGCCTTTGGCAGATTAATTTCATCCAAAACTACTTATAATGCATTTCAATTGTTTACATTTCTTAAAAATGTATGTTAAAATCCAAGACAAATTGATAAAGCCTACTGTATCATATCGTTTAACACGCATATTTCTCTGGCCTCTGAATGATCAACATGATCAAAACTTTGCTGAAAAACCTGTTGCACACATGCTACCACATGCCTTCTGTCGTCGGACTGATAGCTTATATATTTAGCAAGTAAAAGGTTTTTTGTAAAAACGCACCTTCAGCTTCAGTGTCGTTTTGCTGTGAAATCTTTTTTTTTTTATAAGGTAAACATAAGAACTTATATGTTATTTGTAATATTTCAAGATGAATATTTACTGAACTGAAGCAATGGTTTACTTTATTATCCATCTTTTCTTTTCTTTTTTTTTTGAAAAATCATGTTCGAATATGATCCATCAGGCTTTTGAGGAATGTTTATTTTTTCATCTCTCAATCATCATTTTATTTTTTCATCTCTCAATCATCATTGTATGTTGTGGAGCTTTGATCATAAAAGTAAGCATTTAAATATCATCTTAATAAGAAATATTATTGGCAGATTTAGAGTGACGACTGATATTTATATGCTTTTTATGTGAGTAGTCTGTTATACTGTTGAAAAGATCTCATTGCTTTACATGAATGCATCAGAGATTTTCATAATTTTGTCCATATAAATATCAGCATCTGCACCAAATTGTATATTTTTGGTCAGTTTGGCCAAAAGAGCTTTTTTTCCCTCCCGCATATTCTCACTATTTCATACGATATGAGCCATAAAAGCCTGATGTCAAATATCAAATGATCAAATATGATACTTAACATAAAAACATGTGCAAACTTTTGCTTAGATTTTGTTTTATATATTTATTATTTTATATTAGGTTTAATATATATATATATACTGTATATATAATATTTGTCAGGCTTTACACACACTAAAAAAAAAAACAGGTCAAGAAACAGTTTTTACTCCGAAATTGCTATTAATAATTACAAAGAAGTTACAAAAAATTATTACAAAGAAACTGCAAGTAACACTTGGAATTAAACATAAAATTTTGAAGTAGAAAGACTGAAATACTTTCCTGTAAAACATACAATAATCTTTGAAACTTTGAACAATCTTTTTTTCTTTACAGTGCAGGGTTAAGAAGCATTTTCTGTCAGCCATTGTTTCTGTGTAGGAAAGGAAACTGTTGAGCATGTTGGGTTGTGTAATGTTGTCACATTCTTCCTATGAATCTCTAGGGGCCATTTTTGTTGCAGTTCAGTGTGATATTTTGGTCACTTATTCTGTGCACATGAGGCCCGGGGTCCCATTTCAACAGGTTACAGCTATAATAGTGGCAGATATGTAAGAATAAATATGTGTGTTTGTGTTTAGCAGGACATCCAGGACATCACTGGAGGCCTTTGAATAAGGAGTTCAAACACGCAGGAAAACCTGCTGAATAACTGCAGTGCAACCAGTTTGAACCAGTTACCAGAGACGGGTGGGGGCAATACAAACAGAACCAGATCTCAGTACGGAGAAACACAACACTGGAGTTTCAGAAATGTGTCTTTGGGAAGGTTTAACCTGATGCATTTTAGCAGCAGTTCTGGGAAGAGTGTCAATATGTGTCGAGATCCTCTGGCTTAACTACAGGGTCACGGTTTGATTGGCAGGTAATAAATACACAGATCAAAGGGATATCTGAATATAGTGTGAATCACTTTGGATAAACACATATGCCAATAATGTAAATGTAAATGTAAAATGTTATATGAAGCATAAGTTCACTGCCTCTCAAACTAAAAAAAAACTAACGAAAAAAATTAACACTTATATTCAACAAGGATGCATTAAATTGATGAAAAGTGACATTTATAAAGTTACAAAAGATTTCTGTTTCAGATAAATGCTGTTTCTTTTGATTTTTCTATTCATCAAAGAAAACTGGAACAAAATGTATTATGTTTTCCACCAAAATATGAAGCAGCACAACAGTTTACAACTTTAATAATAATCAGAAATGTTTCTTTAGCAGCAAATCATCATATTAGAATGATTTGATTTGATCATGTGACACTGAAGACTGGAGTAATGATGCTGAAAATTCAGCTTTGATCACAGGAATAAATTACTTGTTGCAATATGTTCACATAGAAAAAGTTATTTTGAATTGTGATAATTTTTCACAGGATTACTGTCATTTTTATTCAAACAAATGCAGCCTTGGTGAGCAAATTTTTTTATTTTTTTTGTTAATTTTTGCAGTAACATGCAATGTTAAAAGCATCTTAAAATAATCCAAAACAGTGCATTCAGGATTAAAATAAAAATGCATGTTAAATGCAACATTTTATAGTTGCATTTTTAAGTTAGTTGCAAAGATTTTCCTAAAGTCCTGTGAAATTCCTCGAGGACATAGAGACGATTGCTGGGGCTGTTTGTAGGAACACCGCATTCCTCACAGTCAGGACAAAGACGGCTCGGGGGGTGGTGGTGGGGGGTACTCTGGTGACCACCGAGCCTCACACTGAGTCACATAACCATACATTACATGAGGGGCAGAGGTCAAATGGTGCTTGCGTAACAGAGGAGCTCTGATTTATGAAATCTCTGTCAAGTAAACAGCAGGTTTGGTAATGTGGAAGTCACCCCTATATTAGTATCTATGGTCTTTAAACACACTTTTAAAAATCTGAGTTCTGTTCCATTACATTCTGTCCAGTTGTTTTTGAATACATGTACAAAAGCATAAGCCCAAATATTCCCATAAACCCATACTTCAAGCGAAGTGGAAAAACAAACTGGTGTGATGTAATTTCTAACTAAATCAAGCCAGAATTAAGTTGGTTTCGGGAGTTTGAAACAGCTTGCCAAAGCAAACTTTCCAGAAAAGTTCTTTCCGGCTGTTAAACACCTTCGAACTACCATTGGTCCATGGCGATGATGTAACAGGTGGGTGTGGCTTAGAGGCTCAGAGGCTCCGCCTTCTTTGATGTGGAAATCTTCTCCACTTGATTTCTTCTGTTCAGTCTGTCGCGTTCAGACCATAGACGGTAAAAAAATAGGTTCAGACGTCTAAGAGTGCAAACATGAACACGAACATGAACACGCTGGATTGCCGCTTTAGTAGAAAACGAAGTTGTAATTCTAAACGAAAGAGACACTGACACTGTTTTTCATTTTTTATACTGTAAAGCTGCTGCTTTAAAGCAATATGTATGTAAATTAATGTGACGTGACTCGACTGTGCTGAATTGCAGAGCTGGTGCAAACATATTCACATCATTATGATCCGATGCTTTCTTAACTGCTGTTTTCTCACCACTGTCATTTTGTTGTGTGTTTGTTTTGGTATTAAAGGTGCAGTAACCAGTAAGAGATTTCTGGAAAATATTTGAAATCAATCAAACAAACACACCCCTCCCTTCATTGCTCCGCCCCCAAAATGCACGACCACTCTATGCAAGAGAGGGATGTCTCTTTATCATAGCTGAAGCGAAGCGAAAAATAAAGCAAAGATGACAAACGAACGACAAGGAAGAACAAAAAATGAACGTAGTACACAAGATATACAAGCAAGAGTTGGATGTTAATGTCTAGCAACACACACACAAATCAATGTTACTCACTTATGGAGCAGAAACAACGCTTCTGCACTGGAACGTTTTTCTAATATTACACGGGTCTTGAAGCTCTTGCCACATTTTTACATATACTCTCAGAAAAAAAGGTACAAAAGCTGTCACTGTGACAAAAGTACACTTTTGTACCTAAAAAGTGCATATTAGTCCCTCAAAGGTACATATTGGTACCAAAAGTGTACATATTAGTTACAAAAGTGTATATATTAGTACACTGTAAAAAATGTTACTGCTATTTACTTAAAAAAATTATGGTAACAATATTACACATACTATTTTTGAGTAGTTAAAGCTTGATTTCATTCATGGAATCTACCTGAATAAATCATGTAAAATGTCCTAATTTATTTAGTCTGTGACATAATAAAATTTAGTGAAATGTGCTTTTTTATTTGAAGTATTTTTTATTCTCAAAATTGTGTGAAGTCAAGTGAATGGATATGACCTGTTTATATTTAACTTTGAGATATATTGTTTTATATAAAGACTGCATGCTACTAGGACAGCACAGAATCTAACTTGTTACTTCACTATCATTAGCAGAATTATTATTATTACATGTATTAAACAACATGCTTCAGAATAATTGAAATAATACAGTTATTCACAACCTAACCATAAGTCCTACTCTTCTGCACAATGGTAACGATCAAAACTTTAACATAATAGAAACTCTTTCAAATGTCAAACATACCTGAACATTAAACATTAACAGATGTTTCCCTTTACTCAAAAACACATGAAATAACACTTAATTTCAAGATTTACTCTCTATTTCCAGCCATGTGCAAAGCATGCTGGGAACAAACAATGGTGTCTCTATATAAAACCGCATAAATTAGCTAATTCTCTTAAAATAAATAGGTAGCCTTTTCCTTAATTTAATGAGGATTATCAGTTCCTCAATTCAAGCCTTAAAATTGTGTATGTTTCCTTAAAAAAACCCAGGAAAATACCTCTCTTGGTGTTATTAGTGAAATGTTCTCAATATTTTCAACAAAACACTGAACCACAATTTTCTTAATAAAATATACAGAATACTTTTAATGATCACCTACATTTTTTTAATGAAAATTACAAGACTCATGATTCATTTTTTAATTGTTACATTTTAGAACCTTTTTGAAGGGTACTGTCCCACTTTTTTTCTGATATATTCATCTCTAAACGTCTTCTCGGCAGTGTGGGAGGCGTCGGGATGTTCGCTACACTGATAAAAATGATTTTGTGGTGAAGTAAATACTACAGGAAAAAACAATGTAATTTACATGAAAAAGTTAGAATTTAAAAAAACTAAGTTAATTCTATATTAGTACTCAATTCAAGCGTGTGGAAATGAAAACGTATATCAACGTTATAAAATTAAGTAAAATGACTCAACTTTTCTGATACTGGTGTTCCCATCATGCACTGGGCCTTGAATAATTAATGAGGTTGATTCTTTCACTGTTTTCCAGCTGTATTTACACTGTTTTGTCATTGCTTTTGTTCTTAGGATTAGTAACGTGCCATTTTGTGACATTTAGAGTTCATTTTCTACTCAAAATGACACAATCAAATACCGCCATTGTGTATTGTCAACCAAGTGTTGAGGTCTCTGCGTTCACTTGACGCTGATCATTTGACATGTAGATATGCTGTCT